>NW_010973041.1:4252630-4279738 GCF_000737465.1 Haliaeetus leucocephalus
AGCAAAAAAGCCCCCCCCAGCCCCTCCCCCCCCCCCCGCCCCCCCCCCCCGAGTCAGATGGGGGAGAAAGTCGGGAAAAGAAGTAAAACTTGTGGGTTGAGATAAGAATGATTTAATAGAACAGAAAAGAAGAAATTAATAATGATAATGATAACACTAATAAAATGACAACAGCAATAATAAAAGGATTGGAATGTACAAATGATGCATGGTGCAATTGCTCACCACTCGCCAATCAACACCCAGTTAGTCCCTGAGCGGTGATCCCCCACCCCCACTGCCCCCAGTTCCTATACTAGATGGGACGTCCCATGGTATGGAATACCCCATTGGCCAGTTTGGGTCAGCTGCCCTGGCTGTGTCCTGTGCCAACTTCTTGTGCCCCTCCAGCTTTCTCGCTGGCTGGGCATGAGAAGCTGAAAAATCCTTGACTTTAGACTAAACACTACTGAGCAACAACTGAAAACACCAGTGTTATCAACATTCTTTGCATACTGAACTCAAAACATAGCACTGTACCAGCTACTAGGAAGACAGTTAACTATATCCCAGCTGAAACCGGGACACAGACATAGAAGGGAACACACCTCAAGTAATGCTAGCACAGCTTTTATCAACAAATGTTCCACATCATGCCAAGAGTTAGAGCAGCAGTAATCTCTAGTTTAAGAGAGAGTCCATTGACACACAGAGATGAAGGCATGAGTAGTTACTTCATTTGTATCTAGCATAAAAAAAATAAAGAGCATAGACACAATTTAACTACACAAGAGAGAATACAGGAAAAGAAAGGATTTCAGAAAGAAAGTGACAACATTTTTTATACAGTATTTTTTTTTACTGATTGAAAACAAGTAATTACCATCCACTCTGCGAGAAATTACATGTAACAGAGAAGGCAATTCCAACTCTAAACTGAAGGAAACCAAGGTCACAAGTTAAAAAAAAAAAATATATATATATGTTTCTTTCCTCACCTAACTGAGGCATGATTTTGGGGGGAAATCACAAATTAGTAAATGCAAAAATAAAATGAAGGATCAGACACAAAACGCTAAATTCTGGAGGAAAGAAAATGGAAAAAAAACCCCAAAAAACCCCACAGAATAAATGTCAGATTAAAACTACAGGAAGCATATCAAAGAGGAACTGTACAAAGCAGGCAAAATTATTATCTGTTGAAAATCTGCCTTGATTATAGCTGAGATGTACTGGTTAATGTCCAGCTTCTAAAGATAATTTTACTAAGGTTAGATATTTGGAACAGTTAGGTATTGCCTTGTTTTAACATGGCTTGTGGCTGGCTGGCATATACAGTGGAGAACATAGTGCTAAGATGCCTCAGGAATATTATAATCCAGTCTACTGCTTATCAATGCAGTAAGAAAACAAGAAAGGGCAAAGCTGAAGGAAAGAAATCAAAGAGCAGGAGGAAAACTAAAGAAGACAAAAATCCTGCCTGAGAAATGGAAAATCAATCAGCAACAAAGAACCCAAAGGCAAGGAAAACCAGATCTTAATTTTCACACTTTCTTTTCACTGTGTGAGGATTATCTATGAAAAATTTACAAATCTATCATATTTATTATTGTTGTTTGCCCAGATCCTCCAAGGCATTCAAAAGCCTAAGTTGTGTTTAGGATTTCAAGGGAAATGGGACTTCCACACAAGGACCAAAACACCTTATAGAACATAAGACTTGAGGGGGGATTTTTATGCAGGTTTTTTTTTTCCATTGCATTGTAATTTTCATGATAAAGGCTTGATTTACTAACATATGCATTTTTCACTTAATACAGTTGGCAGCATCTATGATGGATATCAGGTTTCTTGAAGTGCATAGATTCCTTTGATTCCCAACATCTACAAATTTCAGATGTATGTAGCTCAAAGAGGAGGATTTTTTTTTGCCTGAAATAATGTTTCCCTCAAAGATGATCTCATTCTCTTTTTAGTACAGAATGTATTTACCTTTCAAAAATTCCAAGATTCCTGCTGAAAATATGACCATCTAAGTTGGCCTTTAGTGAATGAAACTAGAAAAGCAGTACATAAGTGGAAGTCACCTTAAACAGTTACTCTTTCTGATTTCCACACCATTATTTAGTTTAGGGGAGTCAATGTACTACTGAGTACAGAAGATCATCTGTGCATTGCAAGTTCAATTTTAATTCATGTTGCCGTTTGCAATGAGGGATGCATTTGATTTAGATTCAGGCTTAGATGATGCACTCTTTTGACTTAGAGACAATCAAAAAGTGTACAACAAGTGACCAAAGACGACGTAACCTATTCAGGATAAACCCATATAGCCAGGAATTTCTAAGTAATGCCACCTTAGATGGAGATAAGGCTTTTCCGACCTCTTGTTATTATCCAGTACAAAATATCCTACCTGTTGTATGATGTACATGACTCTTAGTGGGAATAAAGAGCTCAAACATGACCTTAAAGGTACTATCACAAAATCTGTCTGCTCTGTTGCATGAGAGTCTTCTTTCTCTGCAAGACTGGCAGTAGTGCTTGATGGTTTGAGTTTCCCCATAAATGGTCACAGAGACCTCAGTGACATGCTTGACAAACTGTTTATAATGTGCAAAAAAATCTGTAGACCCCTTCTACAAATCAGTCCTCAGTACAACTGATTATCAGGTAACTGAGCTGCCCAGGTAGCTGGGTTTTGTTTGGCACTTCTAACTGCTTGAAATGTGCAGAAGCTCCTTCTTCATCACCCCAATTCTTTCTCTTGGGTGCTTTCTTTTCAGCATGGTTGTAGATGGTTTTGACTGCCTCACACTGATGCCAAGTGGATTTAGACAATGATGCTGTCAGGTATTGCTATGCTGAAAGTCATTCAGAGGAAATGTATTATTTTCAAGTGATGTGGAAACAGTGAGAAAGAAATAATTCATAAGCATACAAAACTGGAGGTAATTTCCATGAATGCTTCAGCATGCGCAGCACTATGATCCTGTCAAGTGACTGAAGAATGCACATGCTTTATGTTTACCTGCATTCCTTCTGAAACAAACAGGATTAATAGAAATGTGACTTCTATTAGCTTTTGCACAGAGTTCATAACAGTCTATGCCAGTAGAGTCTACTTGAGTCTTATGAAGAAAGAAATTAATTTTTAATGCAATGACTCGAATGACCTTAAAACACTTCCATTAAGCATAAGTTTCTCTTGGTATTTGCCTACCAAGGACATTCTTAGTAAGTGCATTCATCCTTTGGAAAATAAAAGTTTGCCATCATATCCCTGCAAACAAGCTAATAAAACATGAAAAAAACCCTCAAACAGAGAAACAAATTAATAAAAATGTGGGGAAAAATTATAGGTAGAGAATTTCTTCACTTTAAATATATTATAAGCTATTTTTCTGCATATTCAGAATTCATCATAAATCAATGTGGGTTTTTTAGTGTGAGACAATGTAGACACCTGTAGTTGTGACTTATTGTATGACAATGACTTTATTCTCAAATTAGTCCAATCTGATACATGTTACACTTTTCCATTTTCCTTGAAGGATCTGAGTATCAGTGAGGATAAGAATAAGATATTTATGAAGTGGTTGAGTTTCAAAAAAAGTAATATATAACACCTACTGAGATTTCAAAAAATGTCTGCAGTAGAGTAGGATCATGAATCTACTTCATCAAGTTATTAGTACCTATACCTTATACTATCCTTCTTCTTTATATGGAGTCGTTACCAAATACTGGGAGCTGTGTAAGCTGAGACATGCTGAGAATTCTTTCCTTCTATCTGCAATGTATTGTGGCAGCAACAACACTGCAAAGAATATGCACATCAGTGTAAATATGTGCCTTGACCGTGCTCCAACCTCTGCTATAACGTATTGCAAGAAAGAATGAGAGATGGAAGAAAAGGTTATCAACTAAGGTAAAACTATGACCATAAATAGAGATTTCAAAAGCAATTAAAAATATTTAACAAAGCTTTAAATAATGTTTGATATCTACTTACAAGGATTTTATCATTGACTGAATTCTGAGTTGAGGGCTTAAATAAAATCACAAAACAAATGACAAATTCTCTCTCATCTGAATTTTTGAACCATCTAAGTCAGAAATTCAACACCTTTCAGTTTCAGGTACAGGACTTGTTTTTCCTTAAGAACTTCTTTGGCAATAAAACTTTGGTAAAGTTTTACCTCATTCAATTTTTGTGTGAACATTTCCTGAAGCTGCCATAACTGCAGCACTCCATTGCAAAGGCAAAACTTTCAGGGAGAGCACTCAGATTAAGACTGAAGGGCACGTAGTTTAAAATCAGCAATAGTGAAAGAGTGAAGGTGAGTACATGATGGCAAAGTGAGTCAATAAACTCATTACTGCTCTGCTGTTCCACTTCTGAACAGAAGCTATACCAAATTACATTTAGCTTCAGGTCTTGTGAATAAATGCAATCATTTTAGTTTCTGAGGTAATCAAGGTAAGATTAATCAAAGTATTTGAATTGTCTTTTGAAGATAGAAACAACTGTCTCAAAGCTTGTCTAATAACCTGGTTGAATGACTGGTATTTCATATTAGTATATAAAAAGTGAAAACCATTAAAATAAATGTATATCAGAAAAAGATCTGAGAAAAATAGTCACTGAATGCCTGGCCCAGGCATAAGTTTTTACATATATTGCCTGAAAGAAGTTACCATATTTAGATGAACTCTTTTAAATGGTAGAGCAGTGGGTATATTCAAACCAAAGCCTCAAATATGATCTTAAGGACTTTGCAGAAAGTAATGCAACAACAATGAAGGAACAGCTGCTGGATTTCTTTGGAAAAGCTTTGGCCTATTCAAAGAGAAACAATACAACTTGAGCATTGTCATTAACTTCAGAGATTCTCTGATGACATCTGAGAGGAACTAGAAGCTTTGAAGTGCAATGGTAGAAAAGTGGTGTATGAATTGTGCTCTGAGTATGCTGTCACTGCACCATTATTGCCAGCATTTATTATAAGAGGTGACCTTGAAGGAAAATAGCCTGCCTTGCCACGAGAAACAATCTTTGTAGCAACACATAGAAATGCAATAGATTCTACAAATCCACAAAAGCTGATTAGTCAGGATCTTGAGCTTTTCTTGAACCTAGTACTCTATCTGATCATTCTGGTCTGTTAATGGCAAAAACCTGGGTGCACAGTGATTGGTTAAAAAAACCCACAAAATCAAAGACATTATGGATCCAGGTACTGAGCTAAAAATAACTTCGCTGAAGGTCAAAATTACAAAACTTGTTAAGATGAACAGTATTAATAATTGTGGTGTATAAAGCCAGTAGCATAATGAAAATTCTCAAAGCAAACAAATAAACATATCCAGTAAATTCTCCAACAAAATTAAAAGTCCTCAAGCAAAAGATTGCAAAAAACCCTTGGTCGAACTAAAAAAAAAAAAAGAAAAAAAAAGAAGGAAAAGCAATCCCTCAAATACAACTCTAAAGGACTCTGAGAAAAAAGAGACACAATATTTGACAAGCAGACCCTCTGTTTATGTTTTTGTTACTTTCTGTATGATTTAGGGCAAATATGTGCTGCAATTTCTCCAGTATTAAGACTGAGATAATGAAAGTTGCCTCCTGTGTACAAAGTTTTGGTCCCTGCTATTGCATGCATTAAAATACACGAGGAAATACAGCCTAGCAGGTGACACTCCTATAGAATTCTTGGAAGCATATTCAAAATAAGCAATGTTTTACAAACATATGGAATTAAAAATATATACATATACCTTGCAGTTGTATTAGCATTGAATGGTCTACAAGCAGAAATTCTCATTAAGTTGTGTCTTTCAGGCAGCATTAGAGAAGAAGAAAATTTGAACTAAAAACAGTGGTAGGAATGGACATTGACCTGAGCTTCACTCAGAAACAGAAGAAAATAAATTATGATGTCTCATCATTGATAATCCCATCCATGAGGAAAGATACTAAGGGTTTAAGCCAGACAAAAGTATTACAGAGAAAAAAGGGGAAAAAAAAGGAAGGTCAGGAAAAAATGTATATATATGTAGATGATTTTACCAATCCAATAGGATGCCTTGGAAACAGTGCTGATGACTCATGAGATGACCGCTCATTCCTTGTCATACATTGCCCCTCAGGTTGAGTTACTCAGAGTGAAAAAGTAGGTCTGGGACAGGTTCAGGTCTTGACTAGGGGAAAGATGTGATCAGAGTCACAATCACATATCCCAAACAAAACAATCGAAGTTGAAGCATTGGATAAGCAAGGTCTCATTGGTGTATTTTCTACATTTAACTGCCCCTCTCCCCATCTCAGTTCCATTCACTGCTTTACATTTCAGCTTTGTTCATTGCTTCTTAGCAGCTTGTAAGTGACTGTGGTCTTTCTTGCAGGGTCAATGGCAAATGTGATCTCAAACGAATTGTCCAACAGAGATAATAGCTAAGTTTCAAAGCCAAAGGAAAACATATCCCAACTACTGCCCTTTTGAAAAGCCCCCAAAACCTCTCCAGTTCAGAAAATCCTAGCTGTTCTTCTGGATGATTGTCCATGCTTCTTCAGGTTTCAGTGCTGAGCCTTTACTCTTTTAAAGGAGACAGGTTAATCTAGGACTCCTTTCCATTGGGTTTTCACTTATTTCTTGTGCCAAATCATTGCAGCTTAGGAATTCTTGTGAATCATCTTAACTTTATATATAACTGTGGCTAGTTTTCTTTAGGCAGTTGATATACTAGGTGAAGCCTGAACATACTGTTCGTTAGTCATTGAGAAGGCATCTTTTCAAATTGCTAAAGGTTAGGTAAGCCTGAGTAGAAATACCATTAATAGGATTTGCACATCTCTCTACCATATAGAGTTCTGCAAATCTCCCCTAGAAAAAAGACTACCCTTCTCACAGGGGGCAGAGATATTTCACACACCTTGTTTCTTGGACTTTGAATTAGTGGGAAATAGTTATAATGGCAAAGTTCTTTGGGGGAAACTTAGCTTAGTACTCTCCACAGTTCATATATGTAATCTAAAACTGCTCTGTCAGAATCCTTAAGTGTTGTTCCTCTCAGAATTTGGACTGGGTTTGGCTCTTAAAATACCTGAATTTACACACAGAAGGAAATAGCAGAATTTACTCACAGAAAGACTTGAAAATATGATTGTATGGAGTAGGTCACTGTCCTGATATTTTTTTGAGTAGAATTATTGTATATTGGTTCAAGTTGGTCTACTAGGAGCTTACATGCTCAGAAATTAAAATAGTACTTACACATTTTTATCACAAGTTATTATTGACAACACAACCTTCACTCTAAAATGAGATGTTTCTGGTGATTTGGTGTCTGGATGTATCTAGTGTATTATGCCACAAATTTTTTTTTTGTATTCACAGTGAAAATGACAGCTTAATTAAACTGCTTCCAGATTCCTTGTTGACTCAAACTTTGAAGTGCTAGTGGGTATAAGTAATTTTCTCCTTGCCAGACTGTAAATGTAATTTTTACTTTTCAACTCAGTGTTTTACTTCCTGCCTGAGGTTAAACTGAACAAGTACTGGTGACAATTCAGTTCTCCCTATGGATGTTCTGCCTCCACAGCAGCTGTAATATCAGAAGTTTTGATGTCTGCAGCAGAGAGCAAATAACTTCACCCCAAAGTAGGAGAAGGTGCATCAGTAGATAAGGAATGGATTAATGTACCATACTGCTTCAGTACTGGTAGTAACAGTATGTAGGCTCATTTAGAGCTCCAAGACTAATTTTCCTGTGGCCCCTGCCTTTTCTTTTGTTTGAGATGCACTTGCATAAGGAACACCCTTTGCAGGTTTCCTGCACTGTTACAGGAGAGCACAGGTCACTAGGCACTGCACCCTAACTTAGCATCCAGTGACTCCTTAAGGAGCTTAGGGTTGGGAGTGGGCTACTGGCCCTCAGCTTGTCCATTTACACCCACACTGGGCTGATCGCTGCAGAAGAAAAACAATTCTTTAGTTAGTATTTCTCTAAATGGAGGGAGACGAGCATGGGCATCTATCCCTATTCCAGGAATGGTAGCAGTGGGAGAAGTGTCATTTGTGGGCTGAGTACCTCATAAGCATTAAGACTCAAATGTGCATTTCCATTTCATAATTAAATACATAATTTCATCAATATACATTTAACTTTTTGAGACTTAGAGCTCTGTTGGACCAGAGAAAGTACACAGATCTGAAGAAAAGGGATTGGTTGAAAAAGATATTGGCTTCAGAGCCAATACCATGATTCATATAGCACAACAGACTCATGGTAGTGCAGAATGAAAAATAAAATATAATAAAACAAAATGCACTTTCTTTAGAATTTTAACAATCTCACTTTTTCATTTTTCCATCCTAGTAGAAATAAAAATCCAGCTCTAGAGTTTGGTTCTGTTGTCCCCCCCCCCCCCTTCCCATTGTTTTTCTTTCTGTGCCCCTGGAGAAAAATAAAGGTTTCATTAAGTGCATTTGTCATTTATTTTTACTATTTAGAAAGAAGTTGATGAAATATCTTGACTACTTAAGAAATAGATGCTGAGAACTGGCTTCTCAGTTAAGTGGGACAAATAGCATTTGAAATCAGTGAACTGCACAAGTTTACACTAATTGAAACTCTTACCGCGTATGATTAAGTTCCTGCCAGGCAGTTAAGCATCTGAGAAATGTAATGCGAGAAAAAGAACTGTGACAATAGCAGAGGGTTTGCAAGCTTCTTCATCATACAAGCACTGATGTGGCAAGAAAAAAACAAGATAATACCTGTTTTGTTAGTGTAACTGCATCCTGTGTCACAATAATTTCCTCTTGTACTGAATGTGGGTAAACATCAAGTTGTGACTTATGAAATAAACAGGTGCGAGATAGGAAAAATACAAGAAGTCTTGTACAAAGTCTCATTCTCAAACAGGAATACAAAACCACAGCTGCCTTTCTAAAGTCATGTTAAGATCATGACAACATTTGTAATACTTAAATTTTACAGATTTCTGAGACTTAGGTAAATTAGTAATTATTTTTTGCTCAAGCCCCAGCCAGAATACTTTCCAGAAAACTGGAAGATCAGATTTATGACATTCTTCCCTTCAGAAACAATGACTTCATGACAAAACAGAAGGAGAAGTTTTAGATTTACATTTTTCCCATTTTGAACAAACCATGTGCACCTGAGTTGCATACTTCCTTTCTCTATCTGTCTATATTTCCTTCTGAAGTTTAACATGAAAATTTGGTTTAGGAGAGGTTAAGAAGGGAGTTTTGAGGATACGTGTAGATGCAGATCAATAGAAATCACAGAACAGATGCAAAGGTCAATGTTCCTTCTTTCATCCTGGCCTTAGTGATACTGTTTATTGCCTATTGCTTGCTTTGCTGAGCTAAGCCTAACTCTTCTCTGATGTTAGAATCACTGCAAGAGAAAACAAAATGCTTAATCCACATTGCCATAGCAGGTTTGGGACCCTGGGGCCTCCAAATCTAGACTGAGAAACAGAATAAGGGCATAATGTTTTCCCGTTCCCACTTCTGCATGTGTTCAGACGCATAGCATATAAAAGAAATTATTGCTGCTGTGCATTAGATATATTCAGAACATATTACTCTTCTTTAGACCCTTTTTAGCACGTAAGCAGCCCAGGAAAAGTCCTCCTGTGACAGATTCAGGATGCTTTATCTGGTGTCTTAAGGGGTCATTGGTAGAGTTGCACAACCAAATAATGATGTCAAGCATATTTTATTTGCAGACTACTACTTATGTGCTACAGTGTGTATACACAGTAAGCTTTTAAGTAGTAAACTATTACAAACTATTGAAGGCATCAAGTATCACAAGCTCAGCTTGACTGGTAAGCAAACCACACAGTCAACAAGCTCCTAAATCCTGCTACAGACTAACAAATCTACTTGAAATTATTTTGGAACATAATGAACTATGATCAATTATTCATTACTGGACATCTAGGCCTACTACTGGACATCTGTCCATTGTAAGTACAATTCTCTTATTGTAATGATACGTGTAGTGGTTCATGGAGATAAGTAGATTGATGTACCTCAAAGAATTACATTCTATTGTACATTAGCAAAAATGAAGTAAACTCAGTTTTCATTAAAGACAGGCTCAGTCGGTGACATCAGGGGGGAAGAGGGGAAGGAGATGATGCTCTGATGTCCAAGACACCTCTTTGGATGGCTTTGAGCACTTAACAGACTCGCGACTTCAGCCTTGCAAAAGACCCCTTTTCTCTTCCTATCCAAAAATCAACTATGTGTTACTGGTGATAAGCATGATGGCTTGTTTTTCCCTGGCTGGACTGGTGACTGGTTACTTTCTAAATACATTTTCTTCACCATCTACTAATCATCAGTGTTGGGAATCTAATTTACATTTTGCATGACAGTAAAATGATCTAAAATGATTGGTTAAAAATACAGTTTTATGTCTTGCACAAAACCATTCCTAAAACAGCCCTACCTTATAAACAAATTTATTATATATTTGGAATTGTTGCTGGGGGTTTATGAGTTTGAAGTTTGTTGCACATTTTACTATCTCATGTCTTACTTTTTCTATGTATGGTAACATTGTGGAAACAGATGTATACATAAACCCATGAACCTCAGAAAAATCCACAAAGCCTGGTGATAACAAGATAAGCCCAATACTATTAGTGCATTGGTAACACATCTTTAGTACAGGGGGATGCAGTTATTTATTCAAAACAAAAGCTTGTGTCTAAAATAACCCCATCATGAGAATTTTCTCCAGTGAATTGAATCCACTCTCTTGGGCTGCAAAAATACACAGCTAACTCAATAAAATCTTCTGCAGAGCTCAGCTGAACATAATCCACTCTAATGTAATTATCCATGTTTCATTTAGAAGAGTGATCCTCCTGATGGCTTGGAGAATTTCTCCTTTAATAAGTGAGAGCATTTACATTTCATTAACATGCAAAGAGTTTCTTCAGAGTATCTTGTGAGAATGAAATAAAAAAAAACAAAAAACCCCACAAAAAACCCCAACCAACCCAAAGAATCCAAACCCAATCCTTTCTTTGTGCTATCTCAGCAGCAGTAGTAACACAGTAAGTTAAAATGTTACACTGGAAGCATTTTTTTTTTTTTTTAACTTCAATCTGCTCTTTGCTTATGTATATACAAAATGAGAATCATAGAATCACAGAATCATAGCATGGTTTGGGCTGGAACACATCTTAAAGATCATCTAGTTCCAACCCCCCGCCATGAGCAGGGACACCTTCCACTAGACCAGGTTGCTCAAAGCCCCATCCAACCTGGCCTCGAACACCTCCAGGGAGGGGGCACCCACAGCCTCTCTGGGCTACTCTCTGGGCACTGTTCCAGCGCCTCACCACCCTCACAGTAAAGAACTTCTTCCTTACATCTAATCGAAATCCACCCTCTTTCAGTTTAAAGCCATTACACCTCCTCCTGTCACTACATGCCCTTGTAAATTGTCCCTCTCCAGCTTTCTTGTAGGCCCCCTTTAAGTACTGGAAGGCTGCTATAAGGTCTCCCTGGAGCCTTCTCTTCTCCAGGCTGAACAACCCCAACTGTCTCAGCCTGTCTTCATAGGGGAGGTGCTCCAGCCCCCGATCATGTTCGTGGCCCTCCTCTGGACTCGATCCAAGAGGTCCATGTCCCTCTTATGCTGGGGGCCCCAGAGCTGAACGCAGCAGTCCAGGTGGGGTGTCATGAGAGCTGAGCAGAGGGAGAGAATCACCTCCCTTGACCAGCTAGTTACACTTCTTTTGATGCAGCCCCGGATACAGTTGGCTTTCTGGGCTGCAAGCGCACGTTGCCTGGTCATGTCGAACTTTTTGTCAGCCCACACCCCCAAGTCCCTCTCCACAGGGCTGCTCTCAACCCACTCACTCATCACCCAGCCTGTGTTTGTGCTTGGGATTGCCCCGACCCATGTGAAGGACCTTGCACTTGGCCTTGTTGAACTTCATGAGGTTCAGATGGGCCCACCTCTCAAGCCTGTCAGGGTCCCTCTGGATGCCATCCCTTCCCTCCAGTGTGTCGACCACACCACGCAGCTTGGTGTCATTGGCAAACTTGCTGAGGGTGCACTCAATGCCACTGTCCAAATTGCTGACAAAGATGTTGAACAGCACTGGTCCCAATACCAACCCCCAAGGAATGCCACTTGTCACTGGTCTCCACCTGGACATCGAGCTGTTGACCGCAACTCTTTGAGTGTGACCATCCAGCCAACGCCTTATCCACAGAGTGGTCCATCCATCAAATCCATGTCTCTCCAATCTAGAGACAAGGATGTCAAGCAGGACAGTGTCAAATGCTTTGCACAAGTTCAGGTAGATGACATCAGCTGCTCTTACCTTATCCACCCACTGTAAAAGGCCACTAAATTTGTCAGGCACAATTTGCCCCGAGTGAAGCCATGTTGGCTGTCACCAATCACCTTCTTATTTTCCATATGGCCTAGCATATTTCCAGGAGTATCTGCTCCATGGTCTTGCTGGGCACAGAGGTGAGACTGACCTGCCTGTAGTTCCCCGGGTGTTCCTTTTTCCCCTTTTTAAAAATGGAGGTTATGTTTCCCTTTTTTCAGTCAGTGGGTGGGAACTTCCCTGGACTGCCGTGACTTCTCAAATATGATGGATAGTGGCTTAGCCACTTCATCTG
Source organism: Haliaeetus leucocephalus (assembly GCF_000737465.1). NCBI lineage: Eukaryota > Metazoa > Chordata > Aves > Accipitriformes > Accipitridae > Haliaeetus > Haliaeetus leucocephalus. Next base: position 4,265,305 of record NW_010973041.1, read on the forward strand.
CCAGTTCCCTCAGGACCCACAGGTGCATCTCATCGGGCCCCATGGACTTGTGCACCTTCAGGTTCCTTACATGGTCTCAAACCTGATCTTCTCCTACAGTGAGAGGTTCTTCATTCTCACAGTCCCTGCCTTTGCCTTCTGCATCTTGGGCGGTGTGACTGGAGCACTTGCTGGTGAAGACTGGGGTAAAAATATTAAGTACCTCAGTGTTCTCCATGTCCTGGGTAACCAGGTCTTCCATTTCCTTCTGGAGAGGGCCCACTTTTTCCTCTGTCTTCCGTTTATCATCAATGTACCTATAGAAGCTTTTGTTGCTTTTGACGTCCTTGGCCAGATTTAATTCTATCACGACTTTAGCTTTCCTAACATGATCTCTGGCTGCTTGGACAATTTGTATTCCTCCCAGGCTACCTCTCCTTGCTTCCACCCTCTGTAGGCTTCCTTTCTGAGTTTAGGTTTGTCCAGGAGCTCCTTGTTCATCCATGTAGGCCTCCTGGTGTTTTTGCCTGACTTCCTCTTTGTTGGGATGCATTGCTCCTGAGCTTGGATGGGTTGATCCTTGAATATTAACCAGCTTTCTTGAGCACCTCTTTCCAGGGCTGTACCACATGGTATTCTGCCCAGCAGATCCCTGAAGAGGCCAAAGTCTGCTCTCCTGAAGTCCAGGGTAGTGGGCTTGCTGTGTACCCTCCTCCGTGCCCCAAGGATCTTGAACTCCACCATTTCATGGTCACTGCAGTCAAGGCTGCCCTTGAGCTTCACATTCCCCACCAGCCCCTCCTTGTTGGTGAGAACACAGTCCAACAGGGCACCTCTCCTCATTGGCTCCTTTGTCACTTGGAAAAGGAAGTTGTCATCAACGCATTCCAGGAACCTTCTGGATTGCTTATGCCCTGCAGTGTTGTCCCTCCAACAGATACCAGGGTGGCTGAAGTCCCCCATGAGGACCAGGGCTTGTGAATGTGAGGACCTCATGTGTCTATAAAGGGCCTCATCTGCTCAGTCTTCCTGGGCAGGTAGTCTGTAGCAGACCTCCACTATAACATCACCTGTCCCTGCCCTCCCTTTAATCCTGACTCATAGTCTCTTAGTCAGCTCCTTTTGCATCCCCAGGTGGAGCTCCATGCACTCCAGCTGGTCATTGACATAGAGGGCAACACCCGCCTCCTAGTGTCTCCTGCCTGTCTTTCCTAAAGAGCCTGTATCCTTCCATTCCAACATTCCAGCCATAGGAACCATCCCACCACGTCACTGTGATGCCAGTAAGATCATAGCCCTGCAGGCCTGCGCATGTCTCCAAGTCCTCTTCTTTATTCCTCATGCTAAGTGCATTTGCATAGAGGCATTTAAGTTGGGCCCCCAATGAAGCTGACGCTGGCTGGAGTGTCTGGAGTTCTTTTGTGTTGCTCTTCAGGTGCTCTCCTGCTGACCTGTTATGCCTCTCCAGGCTCTGGGCATCTATTGCTGGCACTGATATCAAACTGGTAGGAGTGGGATGGATTGAGGTTCCCCTTCCCTGGCATCTTTAGTTTAACATCCTCTTCACCAGCTTGGCAAGCCTATGACTGAAGATGCTCTTCTCCTTCTCTGACAGATGGACTCCATCAGTCCCAAGCAGACCAGGTTTCTTAAAGCAAGTCCCACGGTCTAAGTAGCTGAACCCCTGGATGTGGCACCAGTCCTGTAACCATTTATTGATTTGCCAGATTCAACCAGCCCTTTCAAACCCCTTCCCTTTGACTGGGACAATTGATGAAAAAACTACCTGTGCTCCACAGTCCCTTACTGCTGTTCCTAGCACTCTGTAATCCTTCTTGATACTCAAACTGCTCCCGGCTGTATCACTGGTGCCCACATGGAACAGCAGCAGTGGATAATAGTCAGTGGACTGTACCAGGCTTGGTGACATCCCTGATACGAGCCCCCGGTAAGCAGCACACCTCTTTAAAGAGTGCTTCAGGTTGTCAAATGGGTGCCTCTGCACCTCTTGGAAGAGAGTCACCTACTACTATCACCTGTCACCTTTTCTTAGTTGTGCTGGTTGCTATACAGGGGGCAGATCAGGCTGCCTTACTCAGCTCCAGCATGTCTCCTGATGTGACAGGTCTTTTCTCGTCAGTCTGCAGAGCAGTCAAATGGTTCTGCAAGGACACCTCAGGCTTCAGGGGAAGTCTCCTCCTCCTGCAGTTCCTTGACATTGCAAGGTTCCATTCTTCTGCATTATTGGCCCCTCTCCCTTCTGTGTGTGCCAGTGGGGGAGTTTTTGGCTGTTTATCCGTGGGCTGTGGGTCCACTGCAGACTGCACTTGGAACCCACTATCTAACCCCTTCTCAGCCTCCCTGATGCTATGCAGGTTCTCACCACCTCCTGCAGTTCAGCCACCTGCTGCAGGAGGTCCTCCACCTGGGCACAAACTTTGCAGGCAAGTCTGCTGCTTGTCCCTGCCCCAGGAGAAAGGCGTAAGCATTTCCTGCAGTCTGAGGTCTGCATTGCAGTGTCTTCCTTCAGCAGCTTCATCTGGGTGGAGACATCGGCCACCACTGCGGTAGATGGTGCAGACCCCCAAGCCGGAGCTGCAGCCTTGGCTCTAAGGTGAGTGCCTGACATTCCACCTTGAGGGTCAGGTAGGATGAGTGCCCTTGGCCTGCGCACGTGGTCACAGAATGGTGCCTGGTTGCTCGGTTAGGTGGACTTCAAGCCTCTCCACTCAGCCAGTGGAATGTCCCTCCTTCAAAGAGGTGCCCTCCCTGCACGCCCTCCCCTGCGAACTGCCGCAGAAGCTGCTGCACCAACTCCCTGTCCACCTGCTCCGTTCGCTGTCCTCCTGGTCGCAGGGCGCCCGTGGGCTGCCCTTTGTGCGAGTGGGGGGTGGTTGCCATTACTCCTGGGCCTGCCCACACCTCATCAGCCGCTCTCTCTCATGAGAGCTGCTGGCTCCTGGTGGGTCTCCATGCTGCCCTGGAGTTTCCCCAGATCAGGAAACCCCCTTTGCATGCCTGCACCAGAGCTGATCTTTGCACAGCTGCACCAGAGCTGATTGCCTCAGGAAGAAACCAGTGGTGGTGGTTACACAGCGTTTAAATCTGTTGCCGTTACTCCCAGCCCCACCCATGAGAAAGATGTTGTTAATTTAGGTTAAAGAGTCTAAGAGTTTTTACTGACAAGCCAGTAGGGACTTTTATTAGGTATCAGTGAAGTAGTGTACATGATGCTACCATATGATACAGAATTTGGTTGTGTGTTCAATGCTACAATATGAAAAAGGGTCACTGTTGGCAATAACCTCCTTTGTGGGAATCCCTAAGTGCTGGTGTAAGCAATCTCCTTTTTTGATTTCTGTGTACAGCATTGACAGCATGGATGTGCAGTAGATATCTTCTACTCCTTGCCCAGCAAAAATGCAAACACTTTCAGCCTCTGGAAACTTAAAAGGAATGCAAGTTCAAAGAGACATGTTAAAAATTTTCTAAAAAGTACTTACCTTAAAGCTGTGCAAGTAGCCAGAGTTGAGTGCAGGGTCTAGTGATAACAATATTCAGGCTCCTGGTCTGAGACCAAAGGGTTCCTATGAGTAGTGTGGGTGCTTGGGTACATACAAGTCTTCTAACAATAACTCCTGGGTTCCCAGCACCAAATAAACTGAAAGGTGTCCTTACAAGGGTCAACATGATGCAGAATGAGGTGCTGGTGGTGGTACGAGCAGTTGAGCAACAGTCCACAGTGTTACCGCCACATGGATGCATGGTACACAGGACCTGCAGAACTCCATGGTGGAGATAGTTTCAAGGGTGCTGGGATGGTGTAAATACAGGCTTCTTCACTATTATCACACTGAAGTCAAGTATTGATTACAGGTCTCATTCTGTTGCAGGTGCATTAGTTAGAAAGAACTGAGGAAGTACAAAACTGCATTCATGGAAGAGCAGCGTGGAGATTTTTCTCCAATGGAAATATCAGAAATAGAGCTTTCTCATGTGTCTCAGTGCGGTTTGGGGGATGGAAAGCACCTGCTGTGGGTTTTATGGACAATTAAGAATGGGAAGTGAGACATAATAGACACCTTTCTGTTTTTTTTCTGGACTCTTTATTGAGGTAAGAGTAACTTTACACTCTGCAGTCACAGCTTTTCTTGTTCTTTCTGGCACAGCTTTTTTTGCATATGACTTGTAACAGCGTGATTTTTACACTGGCAAAATGCTTGCCTCTGGGAGGAAATTTTTTTTTTTTTTTTTATGAATGTCTGAATGCTCTGATTCAAAGGGGTTCTGCCTTCTAACACTGAATAACAGAGCAATGAGGAAAACAAGATGGGGTTCATCGAGATAAACAGTGACATTTATCTTCATGGTTATCTTATCTGTAATGTCCTTCATGCTTCTTCTGCCCTTGCTATCCTTCAGCTTTCACTATTGAAAGTGGCATTTAGACTTGGATTTACAGATAATATGTCAGCAGGGCATTAAAAAAAATGGTTACTGAACAACAGCACTTCTTAGCCACTTTTCCTTGATCGTGATGAGACTTGAAAGGAACCCACTGTGAAACAGAGCAAACTAATTTTACTCCTAAACTCCTATGTGATGAAGCATTATGTTTAGAGTGTTCTTGAAGACTTTTTGAAGTCACCCCAGAATCCTTAGGGAACGGTATCTCCATGGTTAAACTTCCTCAGTAGAGCAAGTTTTCTGTCAAACTTTTCTCTGGTCCACTCCTGGTTTTGGAGGTTTCCTTGGGTGGGAGTGGTGACGGTGTTCAGCTAATTTCCTTTACATGAACATGTGTTACTAATATAGACAATGCTAACCTAAAGCAAAACATTTTCTTTGTGTTTGCCTAATATGAACCTTTTGTGAACATTACTAGCTAGCACAAATTAGGCTAGCTGTGGAGGTTGTTCCGGTTTTCTGAAGTGAGTAATTCAGATTTGAAAGAAGCAGTGAAGAGAGTGAAAGACCATGCATTTTTAAAAATTGCAGCCGTTTTCTGCAACAATATAGGACCTGTAGTTTAAAGTCTGATTTGCACAGATTCAAGCTTTAAAAGATATATTTACATAAACGATATAAACTGACAGAAGTTACATATTAGACAAGAATGAAAGAGAGGGAAAAGGAAGACAGATCTAAAGTTCTGCAAGTCCTGTTTGCTGCAGAAAACTTTGATATGAAGTCTTGCTTATCAGTCAGCACAAGGGTGAAACAGAACATAGAAAGCAGAAGGCATCAGATAGATGATGAAAATTTTGAATATACTCTTTGCTTTGCAAGAAGATACATATGAACAACAACAAAAATACTATGCCAACTGGAAAAGCTGCTGTCTGTGACTCCAACTCAGTGGAATGCCAAACCTTGTGGCTATGTCATTCATGAATTATTAGGCCTGACAGATTCCAGAGTGACTCTGCTGCTGTGCCAATGAGAATGAATTCTGGATGATCAGGTAGAGTTAAATGTGGACCACGCATGGCTTACCATGAATACAGATAGCTCCCTGAACTTTCTGTTTGCAGATATTGTAAATTTTTATGTATGGCTTTCAGGGAAAAAAGTTCTATGTACAAATGCATTGTAGACCTTACCCTAATTAATGTAGTCCTTGAAAGCAACAGGCATGTAACACTTAACCTGTTTATTAAAAGTATCCCAACAGATACCCTTAAATAACAGTAGAGGTGGAATGGAAATCAACAAAACATTGTGCTACTTCAGCAAATTGTGAACCAGGGGTGACGATTTGTTCCCACTTTGTATTGAGGGGTCAATACAAGCTACTTGATTTTAAGGACATCCTGACAGTTTTAACTTTGGAGTATGAGGTTTTATTATATTCCTGCCTACATCTTTATTGTTATTCAAGCACTTTCTTCTCTATTGCTCTTGAAAAATGAAATGCCACTAAGTAGATTTAATACTTGCACTTAGCTGGTAATTCTCTTTTTTAAAAGTGTCAACATTGGCTTCTTGCAGTCAAAGTTCTAACCTGCATGATAAACCCACCCCAGATTAACCGCAATTTAATAACCTAATGTATTGTTATTGAGTTGTAGTCTTGAAAGTTATGCTGTGTTCTTAAACCTTTCATTGCTTTCAGGAGGTAAAATCCATCTTACAGGTCTGTAGTTGTCACATAAAGTAAAGGCAAACCTGAAACACGCTGGTGCATGAAAAGAAACTACAGTTTGCAAATAGGATATTTCTCTTTCGAAAATGTGGCTACTGTGGTAGTTTTGCCAAACTAGTCACTGCAATATTCATGATCACTCTTACTTCAACATTCAGTCTGTAGTAATGCAGTCTGAGTTACATTGCAGGGCTGTACAATATGTTCTGCAAAGAAAGGGTCTTGCATGTTTCTACACTTCATCACAGTCTAGTCGAAATTCAACTACATTTGCTAACCTGTGCTAATTTAAAGATAATCCAAGTGCTACACTATTCTGACTTCTCTTGTTGTAGTTTCCTGGACTGGGGTCCATTTCCTTAATGGACCGAAAGAAAAAAATACTAGTTGTATTTCTGCTGCATATTGCCCAACATCAGTGGTAACACTGTGCCATTTGTGATTGATAGCTTTTTCAAGTTGTTCTATCTTTAGAAAAAAATGTCTACACTTGTATGAATTTTATTTTATGCAGAATCCAGAGATATTTCACTGGAAATAATCACTGAAGTATAGCATTAAGATAATGATATTCACATGATTTGGAAAGGTTCAGGACGGAGCTTGAAGTTAAAACTTTGACCTTCACATTTTTTAATATAAGTACTGATAACTGTAAGAGTGAACCATTTCTCACTCCCTGTAAAATCTTCCTTACTACCAGGCTTGTCACTGTTTTACTGGTCAGCTATGCAGCTCCATACAAGCATGACTAAGGTATGGCCACTTCTCAAGACATTTCCAAGCCACTACTTTCTCTCTTGCAGTATGGTGGGTTAATGGTGTATGAACCAGCTAATTAAAAATCTCTCTCTAATGCTGCTGCTAAATCCAATATCATTTTTCTTCTTTAGCCTGAGGGCTTTATTCTTTCTTTTTCTTTTTTTTAAAATTCTTTTCCACATGAAAATGCATCTTTAGAGTCCAGCATTGTATAATGAATAACAAAAGCAGTGGCAGGATTATCATACATTCATTGGTATCATAACAGTGTTTCCTGAAGGTTTCAAGTTTTAGCCTCAAACTAGTCAAAGTACCTCTGTCAATATTTAATTTGTATTGACTCATGGCTTGATTACAATGCATAATGCTGACCGCATCAATCTTCCCATAAAGCCTGGCTTCTGCTTCTGACAAAACTCTATTGATACATTTGATTCATCCTGACATTGCAAAGCTGAAAAACTGCTGAGATTTTCACTATCTATAAATCTGTATATATTATTACCCTCAAAGGACACACAGCAACATCCTGCTAGGTTAACTGTTGCTTCTGTTTGTCCTTTTTTGTTTCAAATGCAAAAATGAAACAAAGCAATAAACCCCGTACAAAACCATATAAGGATCTAGAAATAACCTTTAAATTGTATCTTCTCTTGTGAACAACTTCTCCTTCCTCACAGAAACCCAAAGTAAACCAATAAAACCTCAAAGCCTTTTATTACTTGTTCTGGCATTAAACAATTCTTCCCATCAAAGTATCTTGGTGTCTGCTTAACTTCATAATATTACAAAGTCCTTTGCTGAAGAGATATATGTTTAGGTGCTAAAAGCTTTTGTTGAGCTGTACCCAAGATTACTTTCTGTTTTATATTCTAAAGTATAAATTGATATATTAGTTTGCTATCTTGTTTTCAAAAGGAAAATACAAATTCCCAATAACAGAAATGCACTTGTGAATTTTATCCATATATTATTTTCCCTTTAGGGGTTTGATGTCTAAATCCAGTTAGTGTCTATGAAAAATAACACACACTTTTACATGAATGCTGAATCACACAGTTCATCAGAATATCTCTGTTCTAGGGTTTGGATCAGATAGTTAGTAGATGGGGGAGTAGATGGGGATAGTCTGAAAAAATGCTAAAATCTGTTTCATGCAAGTATTAATAAGTACAGGACTGATTTGTTGGAAGACAAATAAATTTAAAAGGCAACAGGTTAAAACAAATAGGAGACAATGAACTTACTACCACAAGACATATTTGAAACAAACTTCTGAGACTTAAAAAAAGATTTAGGTGTGTCTTATGTATTTACCCCTACAGAAACAATATTCAAAGCTATGGCAACTTCTGGTTAAGAGAGCAATAGATTAAACAAAATGCATCCCTGTAAGTGTCCACATGCAAGCTCTTGGTGTAGCAGATGCATGCAGAAATTATGGCTAAACAAAGAAGAGCTGGTACATCTATCACTGTTGAGCAGTCATAAATGGATAAGCATCTGCTCTGTTAGTTTCTATACATCTTTACTTAGAAAGTATAAGAGCAGCTTAGAGTTACAAATATGCTCCCTATTCATTACAACATAATTTTGTAGTAGGTTCTAGAAACTTATTGCAATATACAAAATGAAATAGTTAGAAATAAGTCTTAAGGACCAAATATTAGATCTTTGAAAATTCATCTCGTGTACAATTGTTGTTACCTATTAAATGTGCAGTTGATATTCATTTTTATGTAGTCTTTTTTCTAGTAGTCAGTTCTCCTTTGGCTGACATCCCATATAACTTCATCGACTCAGATGTGATTGCATATATGTCAACTCAAAATTGAAGACTGTTTTTGGCTGAAAATGTCTGTGGGACAGATCACCAACTAGTGTATATCTACTTAGACTGACTAGCTTTGTCTTATATTAGCTCAGAGACTGTCCTTTATTTTTTTATTTCATTTAATTTTTGACTCACCTGAGAGTAGTGATTACACTTGACTCAGATTTCTAGTCAGCACTGCATATTAATATTTTTATTGTCACAGCTTATTATAGGAATGGTCAGAGACTCTATCAATATAAAAATTCAAGGCGCGGTCTGCTCATACCTACCTGATTCATTTCCTGAATTGTTAAGAAATCTGTTTCTTTACATTGTCTGTACTTTGCTGCTTTTAGACTTGTGACTAGTTGTGCTTGAGTCTATATATCCCTGAAGATACAGGGATCCTTAAAGCAAGCACAGTAGTACAAAGAGAAACAAAGGACAGTACATAAAATCTATGGCTATAACAGCAAGATGTTCAGATGTAAAGATGACAGCAAAGTGTTGCCAGCTGTTAATAGAAAGAAATAAATGTGTATTTTTACTGTCTTTCAGAATACTAGGTAACAGTTTATTGCCAGAGTCCCAACACTTTCAAGTCTCCCCCGAGCAGTTCGGTAGATCTGATTCACAGATGTAACTAAATGTTGTAGTCTAGCCCTCAGGGGTAGGCTGCCTGGTCATTTTCACATGTGGATTTTTCCAGCTGCACTTCGTTAGCTGGTCCCTTTTTAATGTTTTCAAGAAAGCCCTACATAGAGAGAAAAATCTCCCTGTAGAAGTTGAGTCAAAAGTGGTTTATAATTTGTCATAGGAGTTGCCCTGGAAGCACATTTTGGGATCTCAAATGCAAAAGAATCTTCTCCATCAGCAGCGTGAAGTATGGGTCCACTTTGTATTTCTGTAAATCACCACTTCTTTTCTCATCGTGATGACTAATGATCCCAGGCTGTGTCTGAAACTGGTAGCAGATGACACAGCATCAAAAGGCCATGCTGAACTACACAAGCACCAGAATATGATGAAGTCCTCACCTGCCTTCTTTGGTATCTATCAAAGAGTGGCACCCCAACACCTCAGACTACAAAAGATTTTGCTCCACACAGAGGGATCCTCTGATTCATCGTGAAGCTACCTTAACAAATATGCAGTAGTACCAGAGAAATGTCATGTTCAGGACAAAGACTCAGGCCTAAACGTTTCTCTTGCAGAACAGTTAGATTATCTTCATACAGCAGCAAGCAAAAAATTTAACTGCAGTCCTAGCTTATTTTGAAAATAACCTACAGTAAACCCATGAACAAATAACAGTGTTTATCAAAGTGACAGACTTCATACATAACAGCTATTTTAGTAAGCAGTTATTTATTTCCCCAGTATGACATGAAACATGTAGATGAATATAAATAGTTTATGCAGTGAATGAGCTATTGTATCACCAGCTCTAGGTAAAAAATCAACCAGTGTAAAAAGAATCTGCTCCTAGTGAGAGACTTCCAAAAAGACTAGCACAAGGTAGACTACACCTGGCAAACCTATGGCTGGTCATTATGACAAATTCTATTAGGACTTATTTCTGTGAATGAAAATATCTTTTCGTTGTTACTAGAATATATTAATCCTGGTCTAGAGTAGCTGAAGTCTCTGTGGGAAACAGGAAGCATGATTTAAAAAACAGTGAAAGCAGAAAGGAATTTTTAAGTAGAAATTCCATATCCTTTGAACATGAAAAATATAACTTTACTGTGATCAAAGTTAATATGTCATGTAAAATAGAGTGAAATCCTATTCCTGCTCAAGTTAATGGCAAAGTTATTTGTCACCCACAGAGTTACATTTTCTCTCAAAATTTATTGTCTCATGTTCCCTGAATGTGCTGTGAATGTGCTGCTGTATTTTAGAAAGGATGACTATTTCTCCTGGTAGAAGTAATTCATTATGACTACAATATGCAAATCCCACCTAGGATGCCAACTAACTACTTGTTTTAAAGTGTCATTATGAGGATAAGGGTGAAAATTCACTGGCACAGGCATTCATGGCATTTATATATTTTCCTGGAGCTTAGTCTTATACTTCAGGAACACAGTGACAAGCACAGTGAAAATGGGAGAGGGTCTTTATGGAGCTTTTTTCTACCTTCTCCTTATAATGTTACTGTTCTCTGAACCTCAGGAACACAGCCATTTGGCATTGTTCATTGATGAAGTAACAAAACACCTCATACTCCAGGCAGGACAGTTAAATTTTGAACTCCTAACTACTTGGAAGTACAGAGAAAAATTGAGAAGAATGTAATTTAGCTTAACTCAGTCCGTTGTTTTACAAATAAATGAATGCAGCAGAAATATATTTGCCAATATAATCTTTCAATTTATACAATTAGCATTGTAATTGTGAAGTACAATTTTTAAAATAAAACATGATCTCTAAATTAAGGGATTCTACTTATCAGTACACTGCAGTGTCCAATTTGCATATAAGGAGCCATTTATGCCAATGTCATCTTGATTGTTAATGATTTACTTTTTTTCTTGGAGATTATCAATTTAAAAAAATTGAATATACATCAGTTCACTGTAATGTTCTTAACTTTGTGTTTCAATGTCATAACAACACACAATTGAACTTTCTGGTATTTGCTTGGTTTTAGGAGGTTCTGACACTTTAAAAAGTAAGGAATTATCCAAAGCTTACTGAGACCAAAAGGGATTTTTTCCAAGGAAAAGGAACAAGAATTCATCATATTCCATCCACAAAGAAGGATCTGATGCTACCCCAGTGAATTAGAATAGAATAGAATAGAACAGAACAGAACAGACTATTTCAGTTGGAAGGAACACACAGCGATCGTCCAGTCCAACTGCCTGACCCCCTCAGCACTGACCAAAAGTTACAGCATGTCCAAATGCCATTGTCCATATTAAGGATATTTTCCATATTAAGGGCATTGTCCATATGCCTGTTGAACACTGACAGGCAAGGGGCATTGACCACCTCTCTAGGAAGGCTGTTCCAGTGTTTAACCCACCCTCTCTGTAAAGAAATGCTTCCTAATGTCAAGTCTGAACCTCCCCTGGTGCAGCTTTGCACCTTTCCTACGTGTCCTGTCACAGGATCCCAGGGAGAAGAGCTCAGCACCTCCCTCTCCACTTCCCTTCCTCAGGAAGCTGCAGAGAGCAATGAGGTCGCCCTTCAGCCTCCTTTTCTCCAAACTAGACAAACCCAGAGTCTTGAGCCACTCCTCATTGGATTTGCTTTAGATTTTAGGGTCGGCAGAAACCAGCTCATTTGGAACCTCTCTTGAAAGCGGAGCTCACTACTGCGGAGAAAGAGGTAAGTCTCATTCTTCAGACTTAAGTATTTATGTTGAACAGGGGCAGAGAAAATACCTGAGGTGATAGATGTGTGCTGAGGGGAGATCCTTCTTGGATGATTTCATGCTCTGTTCTGCAGAGGGAGGAAGGCTGCAGCAACTTGTGTGCAGCTGAATATGAGCAGCTTTGATTCAGACCAGCAGACTTGCAAGTGTAGCCAGCAAAGCAGCTGGGCCAGTCTTGAAAGGTACCTGAAAGTGGGAAAGCAGATGAAATGATTGGTTTCATTCAGCAACACAAAAAGATGGGAACAAAGAAAAAAGGATTAAGATGGGAAGCTGATAGAATATCCAATATATCAGGATGCAGATTTAGACTTCCTGGTTTTCTTCTAAAAAAGTCTGTTGCTGGAAAGATAATGGAAAATTGTAAAGTTAAAATGTCAGACAAGTGGGACAATTTTTTTTAAAGTGTGCAACAGTCATGCTTAGAGTGGTAATAGGTATGTGAAATACAATAGTGGTTCCCATCCTGTAGCCCAAAGATGCCTTAATTTCCAGGACAATGTACACTGTAGATTCTGAGAAAATACGTGGTCTGTTTAAACAGATCAAGTATAAAATATTGGTTATGGTCTGTTATGTCCCTCCTTACATGGTTCTTACTTATTTTGAAATCAAAGAGAAAAATAAGGTAATGAGAATCTTTTGTATAGGTATATAAACAAAGGGGTAATAAAAACACTGGGATAATACATCAAAACAAAGCCTTTTTTGGCAATTAAAATATTTTTATATTGAACTTTAGAAACACTGATGTTAGTTTTATGAAACCCTTAAATTTGAGCTCTGAGTTTTAAAAAAATACAAATGTGTACTCATCACAGAAATACACTGCCTACTTAGGTCTTTAATTGCTGCTGTTAGATCATAAAAAAATATTGATCTCTGCAAGCAACTGTTTTTGTTTTGATAAAGTTTATGTACGTTTCTTAGCTAAATTAACACACCAAGGAGTCTGCAACAAAAATTAAAATAAACTCTCACCAATTTGGTTCAATTGTTGGCTTTTTTTTTGAAATGGGTTTTATACCTAAACTTTTTATTTTCAGTGGTCAATTCCCACACATGTTTGTATCGTCTTTGATGGCTATGCTTGTCTGCAACTTCTATTATTTGAAAATCTGATTTCAGGAATAGGTTATTCTTATCTGCCAAAGAGCTAGAAAATTTTACTTTATTTATCCAGGTCTTGGGAAATAGTAATTTGCGGGATGACACAACTTTGGTCTTCTTAAAAGACAAAGAAGACTTAATTTGGAGAAGTTTTAGCTTTTCAGAAAAATGTGTGAAACTCTCAAGCACTATTCTCAAATCACTCTGTAGTTCTTGTTGAAGGTGTACCAAGATATGATGGTGTGCTCCTCCCCACCCCCCAACCTGGTGCTTATTTCCGATAACCCTGCTCAACGAATAACCACCAGTGGCGGCTGTAATGAACGGGTCTGGGACTGATGGCTGCTTCTGTCTCAAAGTGGATTCACGGGAAACAGATAACAACACAATAGCCAAGGGCTAATTTGGACAATGCGCCCACCTAACCGCAGTGCTGGTCAATGTCCGACTCAAGCCAAATTTCAAAGAAACTAACATCTGTAGTCGGTATGTAAATATGACTATGAGTCAATCATCTTACTCCATAAATAGTGGACAGCCCAGCGCCCATTGAGCTCTCCTCCACAGCAGCAGGCTGCATGCCAGGATCTCCCCTTGAGTAGGGACATGTCTCAAGGTTACTCCTCGAGACTGAGAGAGCCCTTGCCACAACAGATTCTCGGTAAGTGATTAATAGCATGTTAACTTTGAAATCTTACCTAAATGGTATAAAGGATTGGTTGTGCACATATAATCCATTAGAGATAAAACATTGACCAAGTCTGGGACTAAGTCTGGATCCAGTCACACCTAAACTCCCCTTTGAGAAGGAGTTTAGAACACAAGGGCATCCTTTCTGAACCTTGTGATTCAGTGGGAAGGTCTCCCTGACAGAGACCTTGTCTGACCCTTTCCTTTGTGCAGTAGACAATCAAGTGTACTTGCCATTGAATCTTGCTAAACCACTATCACATTCACTATCAAACTTTAACTTACTTTTTTATATCAATAAAGTATATTGTTGCTTCTTTCTTATGAGTGAAATACATGACTCAGTGACACAAAGCTGGTGGTCTTAAAGCCTCAGCTTAGAATCTTTGTTAAGATATGGAGAACAGGTTTCAGCCCCTTCAGCCCCAATGCATGTAATCTGGATAGAAAGATATTGCAAGAAATTGTACCTTGATCTAAAGCCTACTAAGGCTATTACTTGAATTTCTTTATATAATCCCCCCCCCCCCCCCCCCCGCCCGTCTAC
>NW_010973041.1:4280024-4286199 GCF_000737465.1 Haliaeetus leucocephalus
TGCATCGTAGGGGATGAAGAAACTATTTCCAGGGTATTCATATCCTTGTATTTCATGTATTTCATGATGGAAAAAAGAAAGAGATTCATAGACACTCAGAAATTCTACCTTTGCTTCTAATCACAGGGAAGGCAGTAAATGAACAGGAACAAGGAAGGGAGAGAAATATGAAGGAAGCTCCTCTAGTCACATCATATTCATAGTTTAAAAAAACAACCAAACAAACAAACAAAAAAAACACCCCAAAACAATGTGCCCAGAATTCTGTACACTGAAATCTGCTCCTACAGACAACCCACTGCACATATCAAAATACGTATCAAATTTGTATACTGTCTTATGAACAGAACATAAATTGCTTGTGTACTGAGAATTTTGATTAGTTATTGGTGGTGTGGAATTATCTCTCAAGAGGCAGCATGGAAGCAAAACTCATTTAATGACAAGATAATCTGATACGGTGAACTTTAGTCAGCTCTAATTTCTGTGAATTCTGAAAAGGAAACAGACCTAGATTACATTATTATTTTTAAAGTGAGGAAACAAGTTTTAGAAATATTTGGTTATATTTTCTGTCCAAGTTAATTTAAACGTGTCTTAGGTTCTGATAGTTTTTTTCAGTTTATATTTCTCACTGCCTGTCAGCAGATCAGATCTACAAGCATGCACCAGCAGTCAAATAAAGGGACCCTAGCCTATCTAAAAAGGGTTGTAAAAAGTACGAGGGAAGTAAGAATATACATACAGTCCTTCTCTTGCACAAATCTTAAACCCTTCTCAATGTAAAAGTCTGAAAAATATGAAAATCTGGTCATTCAAAAGATGATCAGCAGAGAGCTCATGATTGCATCAAGACAGCTTTTTTGTCCTCTTTCAAAGACTGTGCAGAAAAAAAAGATCACAACAGATCTAAGGAAGAAAAACTGACTTCTGAAACTAGTAACATATCACTGTTTTTGAATAGTTTAACAGTCTGTTGACAGTGGATCTGTTGACACCTATCACAAAGATGTTGAGGCAAATTTCACTGCGGGTTACAGGCTTGGGTGGAGTTCATTGCAGATACAATTTACACCACCAGAGAGCAAATCTGGCTGCAGGATGAATGGTATGCCCTAGTGTAAAAGTCTTTGCTTGGTGGTTTGGTAACATAGTAGTGTATCTAAAAGAATGGATAACTATCATAAATCAGAATATAGTTACAATTGTATAGGTATTTTGATCCATAGATTGCAATTTGGTGAAATCTTTCAGTTTTCTGCCCTTAGTAAGAACAATATTTACTCAAGGACAAGAATGCCTCCTCATAATAAATTAAAAATACTCTGAGAATGGCCTCATCCATCTTTTTTTTTTTTTTCCTCCAGAAAGAGAATGCCATCAACAAGCTGACACTATGCAATTTCATTCCCCCAGTGGAACTGAAGAGTCTACATTTCTTTGAAACTAATAGAATTATTTCACTATTGGATAACTGTAATTCCAGTCCAGAGGCATTATTAAACCTCTTAATCTATGGTTGATATGTGGTTGTTGAGTCAGTAGAAAGACTCCTGGTTTCCAGGGCAATGTTATACTTCCAAACATATATATGAGTAAAAAGGGTATATACACAATAAAGTACATCAAAATATATTTCCCAATGTTTGCAAAGTAGGGATTCAATTTCTTACAGACTTACCTCCGCTGTTTCTTCATTTTGCAGGCATTGAGAGATCACATTTTCTTTGCACAGCTGGTCTTTAAAGGTCTGTTAAAGAACACTCACTTAAAAAGTGTTTTAGTTCAGCATGTCTGATGCCCTCAATATGTTTGTTGAAAGCTTGGGCTTCTGTATTTGTCAGGAAAAATTTCACCTAGAATATGATGGCATATCTTTGTAGCTTAACAAGGCTGTGTTTGTGTGCAATTATTGTAAAAGAGGAATTAATTATCTACATATCCTAATATTTATAATAATCCAGCCTAAAGAAAGATCTATGCAGGCTTGAAAGTCAAATATGGAAAATTCTCTAATATTCTCTAATTCTGTTTTTCTGTTTCCTATCTGAATTCCCCTACTGTTCCCTCTTTTTTTTTTTTTTTCTCCAAAGATTCAGATTACATTTCCTGAGTTCTTTTCTAACTTTTAGTGTGACAAAAAAAGAGATATTAAATCACAGAGGGGAAAGTATCCCATATATGAAAAAAACTTGTATTTACTAGTCGACATTGTTGAAATGTAGCAAGCACAGAATTGCCATTAGATATTTATATGTTATTCATAGAATGAAATTCTAATTGAGAAATCTCAGTCTCAACAGACATTCTGAAAAGAGAAAAAGAAGATAATTCCAAGGATTATGTTACTGGGAATTATCTATTCTAAAGGTTTGCAACATTATCACTTTTCAATGTGATTTAATTATATTATGTTTCTGATAATTTTTGAGCAGAATTGTGAAAAAGTTTGTCAGAAGGGATGACAACTAGTTCAGTCTCTTGCTCAAGGTGGAAATTCTGCTTACACTAACATTTTGAGTCTCACCAAGCAAATTCTTCATAATCATTGTGACAGTAGGATAAATAGTAAGCTGTCATTTTAAATGTTCACTAAATCCCTATTTGATCCTCAATGAAAGTGTGAGTTAATGGAGACAGGTTGACAAAGCAAGCACTAAATCTTCACTGTGTATCATTATTTAGCACAGGTTTTCTGTAGATACGATGCATTGGGACACTTCAGTCTTTAGTGACCCTTGGAGTAATGCTTCAAGTTGTGTATAGCAATAGTGAAATGTCAGTATTTTACACTGAGCAGCCACATAAACCACTTAGATCTACTTAATTTTTCAAAATTGAAATTGCTTTAGCAACCAATGGAATATTGCATGAGGAAAGATGGGGAATTTGGGGGCGCATTATTTTTCTATTTGTATGAATTCTTTGTTAATTGACATGTTTTCCTTCAGCATATGTAACAATGCAGTTAAAAAACATATTTTTTTTTCACATGAATAACAACTAGTTTATAGATTAAATAACTTTTTTATATGCATGGAGATCCATGCCTGCAAACACAAATATTCTCATTCAATCTATGTTGCTTTTCTTGCCTTACATGTCTATTCATGAATTGTTCATGGTTACTTGATATTTTCACCTTAATTATCACACATTGGAAAAACTTTGATACTGACTGGACACATCAGAAACAGAGAATTCAAAAGTGGATTTGCTGGGAATTTTTTTCCCTTTCATTGGAACTGCATACACAGCCATACAACTCTTCATTAAACTGCGTTGTATTTGTAAATTTTTGTCCAAGATATAATTCCAAGTTTTTCCAGACAAAATGTGGATATGTAGGCAAATTCCCAAGCTGTTTTGAGGATAAAATATTGAATTGATTTAGCTAGGCATTATCACATGGCTGGAATCAGGTGGTGTTTTCTGTATCTCCTGATTGTGACTTCCTTATAGGAAAAGGAAGAGCAGGAAATCCTTTGTCTTTACCTTTCAGAACTGTAAGGCTATGATGCCTTACATCCCTCCCACATGCATCATAACCTTCAAAAAATAATATTAAATAAGGCAAAAGAGCTTACCTAGTCTCTTACATTCTGCATGTCCATAGGCTCTGTATCTTGTAAGTGCTTCGCAAACCACCTTCGTTTGTTGCCAGTGAATCCACATGAAACTAGAGTATGGCTTATTACTGTTTTTAGCAATAATCACCTTGCTCATTGATAATTGAGAACTGCAAATCTGTTCACTAAGATTCCTCTTCTAAAGACAGCTATGCAAATGGAAAATCCTACTTGGAAATATTTTTTTTTCAGTAATATTGTTCAATTTATGTCAGCTGATATGAGAGAATAATGCACATAAAAATTGACCATAATATTTGAGGTTTATTTTTAAGTGATGTCAGGATGATTTTTCAAAACTATTTATGACATGTCTAAATTAACTTATATAGTCAATCTGCCAGCAGTTTATGAAAAAGCAGTTTGCTGTGACCAAATGCTATGAATCTTGCTTTATAATAAACTAAACCAGTTTTTATATTGCAACATATTTAATCCTTGCATGAGTGGGATGCACTTTGGCTACCCTTAGGAGAAGTTGACTATATGAAATACTGTTTAAACTTAGCTAAAAGATATGGTATAGAGGCACTGTTTCACAAGATAACTTTTCACTTGGTCAGCTTAACTTAAAAGACTGTTTTCCTTTCTTTGCCTAAAGTAGTTACAAAAAATTTTTGCTTGCTGTTTCAGTCATTACATGCTTTACTTGCTTTTACAGTGGTGGCTAGGAACAGATAGTTATGTTGTACTTCCATTTTTATTGTTATTTTTTTCAGAAAGCTTTCAGTTGCTTGACAGTTTATACCACAATAACCTTTGCATCTTATTCATTAACCTTTCCTCAGTTTGTCATGGTTTTTGTTTAAGTTTTGTTGGCTCACTCTGTAATGGGAAAATAATTTGAGTAGTAGTACCAACTCTTTAATGAGTGTTATATTTATGCCAATTGTTCATCTTTGGCACTGAGAGCTAAAGGTACTTTGGCTGAGTAATAATTTTTGTCCTCCACCCTCCTCTCATCTATCTCACCTGTCTCAGCCTGCAGATACCACAGGATCCCATTGCACATCAGAAAACTTCATTATTCAGTGAACCTACTCTGTGCCTCATGTACCAGTCTGTGCCCACAGGCTGATGTAAGCATGGCAATTATTGCTCTGGTTTGATTCACTGGCAAGGTTGTTTTAAAAGAAATCTTACTGGCAAGAGGACAGAGACAGAAGCAGTCTTCCAGTGGGAAAGATTTAATTTAGAGAAGTTGGGTTTGGTTTACTGCTTAGACACTACTATTTGGCTTAGTATGTTTGCCATGTGATATCCTAAGGAAACAGTTTACATTAGGAATATTCCCTCCTCAGCCAAGGGACTACCTGTAGATTAAAGTGTGATGCAGTTGGAAGGGTGTCATATGTTAGTCCATAAAAATTAAATATATATCATAACACTTCAGTGATTACATCAAACATTCCCAATTCAGAACGGTGAATGCTATAATTCTGAGAAATTTTTGGATAGGACCAAGCAGCTCTTATTTAAAAAAAAAAAAAGAGGATAGAAAAAAGTTTTTCCAGCAAGAAGCCCTGTTTATGGTCTTTAGGATCATATTTAACTATTATTGGGCTCTCTATCAGTTTCCTTTTGTTTTGGAGACAATATTGATTTTTTCTTCTTTGTATATAAAGGAAGAAAAGGCTAAGTTTTTCCTCTCATAAAAATGAACCAGAGGATTTCATATTTTTTTCTGGGAATTTTAAACTGAATAACCTTTAGAGATTGTTGGGAAGTAAAACCATATAAGAATATTTTATTCTATCTTTATTCAACCAAAATGTCAGATATATGAAAAAGGCTAAACTAGTTTACTGGTTTCAAGAAGTTACAATTTTTCATAAAGATAACATTATAATTATTGTTTGCATACTGTTCACTTATGGAAATAGTACAATCTTGATTAAGCAATTTTTAGGGTTTCTCTTCTTTCTGCATGCAGCTGCACTTGTGAAACTCTACCTTTACCTCTCTCCAATCCCATAATTTTCCCCTTACATTGACTGTTGGATATTATACCCCCAAAATACTGCTCTCCTTTAATAGTTGAGTTTAAATGGGGTACTTTTTTCCATGGCAGCCACTTTAAGCTCACACAATCTAGTGTGAGCAGTGCAGAAGTGATACCAACTTTGTGGAGGTCATATTCATGTGCACAGACAAGTGGCAGAAGTAGCAACTGCATCTGGTTACCATGGACTACAGTCCAGATTTTCAGCTCTGCTGAAACAGCACTGCTCTGTTTTGTTGAACAACTGGAAAAATTAAAGTTTTATATTCCCTCTTCTATCTACATTGTGTAAGGTGGTTTAAAGAATCTGCTAAGAAAGATAACATTTTCTCTAGGCTTCCTATGGTTTTGCAAAACAATTTAGAATCATATAATCATAGAAAATCTCAAGTTGGAAGGGACCTATAAGGATCATGGACTCCCTGCTCCTTGCAGGATTACCCAAAACTAAACCATATGACTAAGTGCAGACATCCAGATGCTCCTTGAACTCTGACAGGCTTGGTGCTGTGACCACTTCCCTGGGGAGCCCGTTCCAGTGATC
>NW_010973041.1:4286424-4292727 GCF_000737465.1 Haliaeetus leucocephalus
AGGCCTTTCACCATCTTGGTTGTCCTCCTCTGGACACACTCTTAATAGTTTGATGTCCTTCTTATATTGAGGTGCCCAACACCGCACACAGTCCTCAATGTGGGGCCACACCAGTGCAGTGTAGAGTGGGACAATCACCTTCTTTGACCGGCCAGCTATGCTGCGCTTGATACACTCCGTGACACAGTTGGCCCTTTTGGCTGCCAGGGCACACTGTTGACTCGTATTCAACTTGCCATCAACCCAGACCCCCAGAGGTCTTTCCAGCTGTATGCAGTTTGCGTATAGCTTTCCCCCTTCCCCCTCCTCACCCTCAGACACACCAGCATTCAATTTTCTGGATAAAAACATAATTAACAGGACTTGTTATAACATTACTGACAGTTAACAAATATCACCGGAGTACTCGTCCATTACTTCAAATGGAAAAACTCAAAGCTTCTTTGTCATGTGCCAGAGGAAGACACAGTGCCAATTTTCAGATAGCTCTCCAGCTCAGCCTTTTTTCTCTAAGAAAGATGTTGGGCTAAACTGTGCAGTTTCCACTGCTCTGTATCACCTGAAGCTGTAGCTCAAGGAACTTCATCATTTATTTACACCCCAGTATAGCAAATAATACCATGCATACCCACTGGACTTTACAGATGAGGAAATAGTGTAAGGGTGAGTAAAAGCTCAGGCACAGCCCCTTTCTATCCTTTCACAGTAGATGACCGATCCACCAAAACAGGACAGTATCTAAACCCAACTATTCTTTCTCTGTTAAAGACAATCCATTTAACTCATTACTGGCAAATGCACCAGTGTTTTCTACATGAACCCCATGCTCATTATCTTCCTTTTCCTCCCCTCTGACCTGATTGATAGGAATGAAAAGTGGTTATTATGCATCCCAAAGCTATTATTAGGGCAAACACAGGAAGTATGAGAGATGTTTAATAGCTTTCTAAAGAGTTTCATATTAGCCTTTATGGAAGGAATGCTTGGTCAATGAATCAAAAACCTTTGTAGTCTCAAATTACCTGTCAGCTATACCAAAATGCTCTAACAGTGTTTTAGCAATGTTCCTTTGCCTTTATCTAGGAATGCTTTTGATAAGATTTTAATTGACATATTTATGGAAGCAGGTTGAGTAAATAACATTGGCTTCTGATGACTATGTTTACAAGTAAATTATCACACAGATTGAAATGTCCTGTTTCCCAAGACACCTCATTCTAGAAAAACTCAATTTCTTTCTGTCTGCTGAACTGTGTAACAGCTCACAGAATCTCATCATGTATTTATCATTATGAGAGAGAATTTGCTGTGGCAGATCTAAAAAGCACTACCAGCTAACAAACCTTTAAAAGTCACATTTTCCTCTAGAGAAATTCACTGAGTCATCATAATATGACAAGTGTGTGATTTCTTCTTAAATTCTAGTAGCTATTGTAAAATACTAAAATTATATACTTCATTTCAATGAGATTGAGTGAGACTGAGCTTTTGAGAACAATAAAAGTTTATAAGGCAAGGACAGACAAGAATTAGGCAGGAGAAAGTGTGTGTATGTGTGTAAATCCAGAAAGAAGAGCAGAAGAAAGTAAAAAAAAAAAACAAACCCCAAACTAAAACAAAAAAAAACCCCAACCAAACAACCAACCAAACAAAAAAACAAAAAACCCCAAGCACATAAAACAAAAAAACCCACCCAACTTGAAAGTAAATCTGAAGTGAGACTGAACTGATATATTTTCCATACTATGGAGACAAAGGAAGAAACATTTCAGTATAATTTAGAAATAATTCTGTGTCACTCCTAAATTCATAAAAATTAAAACAACTTCAAAATAATAAGCACTGTCTTAGGAGGAAAAGACCTAGATGTTGGCAGGTTAAATCTGTAACTTTGTTAAATATGATGAGAATATGATGGCATTTTTATCTTCTGTCCAACATAACTACCAAAAATTTATAAGAACTTGTAAACTATCACACACCTTAAAATAACTGCCTTTCTTTTCATTGGATGTTTAAATTTCTACTCCAGTTGTTTTTAATGGAGAAATCAAGTATTAATACATACATTTAGCAAATAAGAACATTTCTCTATTCTCTTAAAACTTTTTCTTCTGATCAACTTTCTTAACTAAGAAACTATTAGCCTGTAAAATTCAGACCTCTGTTTCATGCCTATGCCATGCCTATTGCATTTCTCTCATTTATTCAAACGGCTAAGAAATAAAAATTCCTTTAATAAGAAGGTCACACAAAACTTACTTCAAGGACTGGAGATTTCGTTGTGAATATGGAATAAGAAGTGATACTTTCCCCATTTTATTTAACTATGCAAAGGCTATCTCTCCCAGGTGACCTGACACAGACCTAGTCAACACCATCCATAATGAAAATCAATGGCACCAAGTCACTAAACAATTACTCCATCTTCTTTAAAAATGCACAAGTCTTCAAAAAAAAAACCCATGGATTCAGAGACTGATTAATTTGCCATTTGCGTGGGAGATTGCACAAGTTGCATTATTTAAGAAGCTGCCTTGTCTTCATGTCCTCAAAGGATGGATCGAGATCAAAGTCTCAAAGATTGTTGTGTCCCCTGAAAAGAACTTGGTGACTATATGATGGGAAATACAGATCTGAGCCATGGTTGTGGAAGTTTTGTAAATACCTTTTTGTATGGGCACCTAATGAACATTGTTCTTCTGCACACAAAACCCACATAGATCTAATTTTGCAACCCCCCCAAATTAAAGTTGGTATTGAAGAAGGCATTTTATATACAGTAATTTAAGTGCAAGCCCAGAAAAATACCAATTAAAAAATATTTAGAAATTACAACCAATTTGGACTAGGACCAAGTGCTAAAGGACCACTTTAAGGATGAGATTTTCAAGAGTTTTTTTAAACACCAGGCATCCAGGGGGCTTATGCTTTTTGTAGGCTCCTAAAAAACCCTAAATTCCAAACCAGTTCATGAACTTCACATTTTCATCACAATCTTCCAAATGCATACTTCTTCATTTCACAAAAGATCATCTGAAGTCTCTGTATCTGTGCAGCAGATATTTGGAGGAAACTGTATACGCAAGGTAATCAGAGTACTGAATGCAAAAACTTCGCAGTGATTTCTTCTGCCTAGATACAAAACTAATGCCTAAACCTATCATTCAGAATTAATGCATTATATTCAGAAGAGCCTTACCTTGCTTTTAGCAAAATTACTTCACAAGATGAAGAAGTTCTGTGACAAAGAAAGAGTCCCAAGATGGAGGGAGACTTTTTACCAGGGCCTATAGTGACAGGACAAGGGACGATGGTTTTAAACTGAAAAAGGATAGATTTAGACTGGATACAAGAAATTTTGTATTGTGAGGGTAGTGAGACACTGCAACATGTTGCCCAGAGAATTTGTGGCTGCCCCATCACTAGAAGTGTTCAAAGTCAGGTTGGACAGGGCTTTGATCTAGGGAAAGAAGTCCCTGCCCATGGCAGGGAGGTTAGACAGATGACCTTTAAATGTCCCTTCCAACAAAACCTATTTTCTGACTCTATGATTTCATGATTTTTCAAGTTATTTTGACTTATCCTTGACACTTAAATAAAGAGGTCCACTAACACTTTCTAGTGGCAGTCGTGTAAGCAGTTCAAGTAGAAAAATACTTTCAGTATCAAAATAAAGAATCAGTAAAAGATGTTGGATATGGCCTTTAAATGGGAGGAGTTCAAAACAGAGCAGAAAATGTTCATCTGATTTTGCCGTGTTGCTGACCCTGTACAGCAATGACAGCTACAGATTGCCATATTTTTTTCAGGTTTATGTAAAGAATATGATGAGTTTAGATAGACAGGAAGAAGGACATGAAGGAAATGTAATAAATATTTTTCTTGAGAGAAGGATGTGCTGCTCACTTCTGCAAGCAGCAATATAACATGCCTGTAAGTGTGTGAATGGTCAAGGGATGATCCCAGCAGGGAATGGGGCAGGGTCTCAGTCTCATACCAAATATTGTCTGTTCACTTCCTCTACTCCTAACTTCTCTCCTTCTTCTTTAAAGCAACATCTAAACCACTTTGGACCTAATCTTCAGACTGAGTTTGTTTTTTCTTTCAAGAGAGGACTATGCACTCTAAACAGCAGCTTTCTTTCCAGTGTGTTTGACTTCTGTATCTATTCTCTGCATATGTTTGTATCTTAAAAGATAGGTACTAGCATAAATAGTATGTATTTATGTATATGCACGTATATTTTAATAAAATATTTATATTGCATATATTTTTGTAAATATAAATGTGCATATATATATATAAATATTTTTCTCTAGGTAGTTATTTCATTCTCTTTCATTCAATTCTTCCCAAAGCCTTATTATATCTTAAAACTGCTCATATCATTTATAAAAGATTAGAAAATCTCTTCTGTTATTGTCTCTATCATACCAAACCTCATTCCTGTGTTGGTTTTTCATTTATAGCTTGGATACTAGCCTCAGTCAGCACAGAAATGTGTATTCAGATGAACTTCTGGTTTTGTTTCTGAGATGATTATTTCTGCCTTTCAACAGGTGCATGGTTCAGTTGTCAGTGACCTTTTCTGTTGAGAGTTTTTGTAACCATTACGTGATCTGATTTCTGTAATGTCTAACTAATTTACTTCATATTCATTACCATGGAAATAGGGATCAGTCCTGCAATATTGTTGGCTGTAGCTGAAATCACAGGATTAGCCCCCACACTGATGTACAATAAGAATGAAATCTCACGTACACTGTGTAGTGGCAAGTCAAAATAACTGGTCACCATGATGCAGCAGTACCAGAGCCATGAGACCTCTGATGCTGGAAGGTATTTAGGCAACTAAGTGTATTGATCTTGCACCATCTGACTCCATTATTAAATCAATGGGAACTTGATGCTTGATGCTCAAGGCTTTTGTAAAATTAAGCTGTCAATTCAGGGATGTAAATATAGATTTAGAAATCAAAATTTAGACACCTGTTTTTTTAAAAAAAACTTGACTTTGGGAGACCAACACAGCAATATTAAAGGTCATGTGCAAAACAAAGAACATTGACAAGAATGCTGTTTTGAGCATAGATTTTAAAGATTGACTCCAAAGTGGTAGGAAATTACAAGTCATAATGTAGCTTCTCTCATAAATCAATTTGTTTGTGCTATGTATTATTAGTGCAACTACTTGATATGACACTGAATGCAACTTTGAAGATAAGGGCATTTCTTCTTTGCTTTCAGGAAGTCATAATAGCTGATTTCTTTTTTTTTTTTTTTCTGGTGTCAATTTGAGTGAGTGCTCTTGATATTTTCTTCAGTTAAAATTAACACTGCCAAAAATCAAGGACATTTATTTCTTTGAAACAGTATTAAATAATTCATACAGCAAAAGAAACTTTAAGTCTTTTCTCAGAATAATAATAAAAATATCCTTAGATAGCTGCATTTTGTCTAATTGATGCTTCCAGACTGCTGTCTAAACCAAGCAAAAGCTGTGCAGGAACTGTGGTGACATACCAGTCTGTAGCAGTAGCATAAAAGCCTTAAGTACAATGATACTGTAGGACTAATGCTGTAAAACTGATGCATTCCAGATCTAAAGCCACAAGTCTTATGAAGATCGGCTGAGGGAGCTGGGGCCGTTTAGTTTAGAGAAAAGGAGGCTGAGGGGAGACCTTATCGCTCCCTACAACTACCTGAAAGGAGGTTGTAGTGAGGTGGGTGCTGGTCTCTTCTGTCAGGTGGCTGGAGATAGGAAGAGAAGAAACAGCCTCAAGTTGTGGCAGGGGAGGTTTAGATTGGATATTAGGGAAATTTCTTCACCAGAAGGGTTGTCAAGCACTGGAACAGGCTGCCCAGGGAAGTGGTTGAGTCACCGTCCCTGGAGGTATTTAAAAGACATGTAGATGTGGTGTTTAGGGACATGGTGTGAGAGATTGAAAGACTTAATGTCTCAAACACTGTGTTGGGGCAATTTTTGCTTAAAGACAAACCCTGCACAGCAAGGAGACAAGGTGAAAAGCCCATCAGCTCAGACATCAGCAACAGGAGGGGGAGGGCGTGCTGGAGGGTGTGCAGCTCCCTGTTCTGATGAGCTGTTCTGATACAAAGATCAGACAATGGCCACGTGTGCAGGGAAGGAGAAGTTACTCCACAAATGACCCCCAACCCCAAAGGCTCACAAACTGCTCATTAGCCTGACCAGTTCTGGTGCCCGCTTGAAGGAGGGACAAGGATGATGAAAGGAAAAAAACTGAAGTCCCAGGTACACAAGCCCACCAGGACTGGACCCCT
>NW_010973041.1:4293186-4316640 GCF_000737465.1 Haliaeetus leucocephalus
TTGAATTAAACACAACTCCCTGGTCTGTCCAGCCTGGGTCATGACACTGGTTTAGTGGTGGACTTGGCAATGTTAATGGCTGGACTAATAGTTGGACTAATGGTTGGACTCAATGATCTTAAAGGTCTTTTGCAACCTAAAAGATTCTATGATTCTATGATTCTACTTACTGCATATATACATGACTGGGATTTTTTCCTTTGATGCTAGTTGCATACACATTTGTTCCAGGGAATTGCCTCTGACTGTAAGACTTTTTTACAGCAAATATGCTTACTAGTTAGTTTTGCTCATACAGGAAATAATCTCTAGGTCAGTGAGAAAGAAATCAGGATTGATTCTAATGGTGGGTAGGGCTGGGCAAATACAACCCCAAATTTCTGTATAGACTTTTCTGGATTTCAGAACCTCCTCTCACCTGAGGAAGAGGAATACTGCATCCAGTCTCAGCCAGCTGGACTGAAGAGAGGGAAAGCATTCTTGCCTTTAAGACACAATACTGGGGTTCATGTAGCCTGAGCTCTCACTTGCACTGTCCTTTCCAGTGGTCTGTTTTATCTATATGGGGCCTAAGGCTGAAAGCAAAAAAAAAAAAAACCAAAAAACAAACAAACAAAAAAACAACAACAACAAAAAAAAGGGTGCGTATTCAATTTTAAAAGCTGAGTTGTCCCATGTGATTACTCTCAGACTTTGATGCAGAAATTAATTAAAAACGTGTGTAGCTTTCTGAAAAATCACACTGCACTTGTAGGCAGGTGGGCAATGCCATCTCAGCGCTGGTGCCCAGACACTCACCCTAGATGCAGTCTGGCAATGGGTAAATGCATCCCTGCATGCATCCTGCAACCCCAGCCACCATCCCTTTCCACTGCACCGTTCCTGCCCACAGACTCCAGCATCCTCGCAGGGTGTGGGGAAGGATGGGGCATGCTGCGACTCCTGCTGATGGTTGGGGACCCAGCAAAGCGCTCACGCTGGGAAATACATGCTGCACACTGCGGTCTTTCTGTTGTCGTGCCTTCGTGCAGTGCCCAACACGACTTTAGTTGAATTATTTACAGAATATCCTCCACTATTTGTATTCCGCTTTATACTTGTCAGTTTGTAGCATTTTAACATTTTGTTTCATTCTGAAGTACTAACGCAAATAAATACTATCGAGGTTATTTGCAGAAATTACAATGTATATTCATATTGTGGCTTTTTTATGTAACTGAGTCAAATCATTTACATTAAGTTTAAAATGTTACTATGAAGTAAAACCCAACTCCTTTTAGCCCTATGCTACACAGCAATATCACTGTAACATTATATGGTCCCTTTAGTTCCAAATGCCTTCACTACCTCTGGGATAGAAGAACTAACTAAAAAGAAAATTAATAATTAAAAGTTCCAAGCCTATCAATAAAAATATTGAATCAATGCAGTTTGAAACATTAGCAAAACAGTACAAGTGTCATAGATCCTCCAGAAGTTCTACTTTAATTGCAGATTGATTAAAAATTAGAAAGCTTTAAAATTGCTTTCTCTAAGGTTGCCATCTCTAAGGGATCTAGAAATTTCAGTGTAGATATACTTTTATATCAAGAATTTCCCAGCTTTTGTCTCTCTTTACATAATTCCAATATAGACCAATAATTTTCATTATAATGTAAAGGACCTGTGATGAAAGCTCAAGAACTTCACAGTCCTGTGTTTCAGCAATTCAGGACACTGCCTTTATTTATTTTCCCTTGGCAGGTGGTGATTTTGAAGTTACTTTTCTTCAGTGAAAACATCTAAAAAATATGTATCTCATTCCTTCCTTCATCTGCCTTTCTGTATTCATTTTTTTTTTTTAAAAAATTTAGGGGCAATAGAGTTTGATAAGGAAAAAGACAGAGCTTCATATGGACATACATATTTTTTGGGGTGGTGATCTGAAACCTGACCATTTGCCATGGTCATATCCATATACAGAAATATGGATAGTCTTTGTGAAACAAAGATGCTGTAAAACTGCTATACAGTTCTTGATGTTTTTTCTCATAGTGGATAAGACACACATAGAAAGAGATCTTTTTGTGTAATTGACATGATGGGGAAGGATAACTGATACTATTCAATGAAGGTGTGTAAATGCAACTCAGACTTCAAAAACCTGCCATGATCTTTGTGGGTGCTATGAAAACTTGCTTGGCCATAACAAAGCAGACTCCTGCTGTGTAGCTAGCTTGAACTGAACCAAAACGATTACAGACTCCAAGCTGTAGATCTTTGCCCTACTTCTTTATGAATACTGTATTGATGATGCTATTTCCCAGAATTACAGTCTGTATCTCTTTATCCCAAGACAGCAGTGTCTGTACTTGCTCATTTCACATATCTCATGGCCCTAACATTGACTGCAACCTCTTTGCTTAAGAAGGGGTTTTCCTGCAGCTGTAATATTTATAAACTCAAACACATTGTCAGTTTGCAGAGAATAACTAGCAACAGAAACAGGACTCCATAATACTATGAACAAGTCCATTTTCAGTAAGCAACACTTCACAAATACAAGTATAGACAAACAGGTATCTGTTTAAGAAATCCTTATATTCCACTTTCCTTTTGTAAAATGTGTCAACATTCTTTTTAATTCTAAGCCTCCATGGTTCCTTAAAATAAAAGTAATGAAGCAATATTGTGACAGAAATGACAGCTAACATGGATTTTAAACTTCTGTAGCAAGTCATTACATTGCAAAATTTCTTTCTGCTATTTTAGGATGGAAGGGCTGGGAGAGGCTAATGGTTGTTATGACACACGCCTGAAGGAGACTTCACAGCCCAGTATCTATTTAGTAGGTGGATCCTATTCATATAGGGCTGTAAATATGCCATTTATTTTATAGTATTTCCTGGTAGTGCCATTAATTGTAGATATTATACAGTAATCTAGGATTAGCAAAAGCATTGGTGGTATTCCCTGGCTTTTCCTTTCTTTCTTCCCTTGAAACTGCTCCCCATAAGCTACAGTGCAGGCTGACCTACGCATCTCTCTGAAGGTGGAAATGAAATCAGTGCCCTGCTGACCCCTTTGCTCATGCTACCTGAGTGGTCCAGAAATGTACGAAGAGGACTGGCTCTGCTGCAGCCCTTTTATCTTTCCCTAGAGTAGAGAGCTGCAAGGAAACAAGGAAAACCATCCCTCTGCTGACCCCTAACTGGTCAGACTGAAGTGAGATAGAGGCAGCAGCAGTGTATGCTGTATATACAATACAAGCTGTATCTCACCAACCCACTGAGAAAGGAAGCTGCAGCAGGAGAATTGTTATTTATCTTGAGGAAACAATGCCTCTGTGGGTTACTCAAGGGTTCATTCAGCTTTTGCTCAGCCCTTTGTCCTGGGTTGTGCTTGATGTCTCAAGCTGGCCCACAAGGAATTCCCTAACAGCTGTTGTGGTATGTCATCGCAGTTAAATCTCAGGATGATTCTGCAAATAAATGAGACATTTCAAAGGTGTGACTCACAAGACTGATTCTAACACAGTAGCGGTAAATGTCTAATTTCTTGTGTGCAGGGTTTCCAAAAGTGGTTTTATTTCATGGTCCAGCTTTTCATCTCTATCGTATCAATCTCTAGGCATGAAAAAACAATTCCAAAATGTCTCCTAAAATGACAGCCCCTAACTGTGGAGCTTCTGAAATCATGCTGAGCATCTCATTAAAAAACTCTCAATTATGGCTGGCTTTCTGCCTGAAATTTGTGTGTGAGAGGTGATTGCTAGCTTCAAGGAACTATTTTTTTCTTTTACCTTGAAAAATGACAGTTTCTGAAGAGAGAACTTTGCAAACTGTCCATGCTTATAGTAGGCCAAACTCTTCACCTAAGTGTTCAATTTTAATATTTAGAGGAGTACTTATAGCCAGAGGATGAGGAGAAGGGAATGTAGGAGAAAGTAATTCCAATGCCCATAGGGCTGAAAATGGATCATTGCAATCATTGTTACCAACTTGGCCCCAGGTTTATTCTCCAGCAAAGGAAAGAGCAAAATTCACCAGAACCCTTCCAAACTGCAAAAAAACAGCAGCCAGCTCACAGCAAAGTGTTATAATTTCTTTGGCCTAGCAGGCCCAAACTGTACTCACTGTTCTTACAAACAACACTGTGCTTCTGCTGAGCACAGAATGGGATCTGTCGACTCCTGTTGGCAAACACAAGTGGGATGCAGGGAGCCCGCAGTACTCATGTCAGCATGCCCACTGATTTCACTGGTACTTCTTACAGGAGGAAGGTGACCATTGACTCAGACCACAATTTTCCCTGTGTTTTTCACATTCCTCTTTTGTGGAAGAACAAAATATTTTCATTTCAAAATTTTCTTCATCTTTTTCTTTCATTATATTACATAAACACATTTGATATGAGCACAATCTCATGTGAAGGGGCAAATAGTAACACACTACAGTTACTATTCTTCTTAGTAAAAAGAAATTGGTACAGTGTCAGATGTCTTTCTAGTAAAATAACTGCACCAGTGCATCTGGCAGGAGAATATGGAGAGAATGTCAATGGGTGTAGTTTTTTCCTCTGCTCATGCACAAGAACGACGTTAATTCATTGTAAAATGGATAAAACACATAGTTTTGAAAATTCACAGTGTTTTAATGGAAAACAAAATGGACTGAACATTATTTAATTTTGGTACTACATTAATGTTGCATTGGCACTAAACAATGTAAAAGTTATACAACATCAAAGGAGAAGTAAGGAATTGTATTTTTTTATTTGCTTTTACCAGCACCTTTTCCACTGTAAATACTAAAATTTAAATCACATACATGAATCGCAATGAGACTGTAAAACTAGATTTGCAGATACTACAGCTGCATTAAGCATTAAAATAAAACTGGTTTACTATCAGTAGAAGTATTTTTTAACATTGAAAATAATTTTAATTTCAAGATTACTTGTACTTTAAAGTTCAGTGAATTAAAGCTGAGACATCTACATGAAAATTGAATTCTGTTTCACATATTTTTGACTTAAAATATACTATATTTGTCACAAAAATATGTGTAACAAGACACTGGAGTACTTTAAATATTTATTAGATATGTTATGATTTTGTCCAATATAAACTGTGCGTATTTTGTCTCTGGCAATGTAAATGTTTTTTCTTCTTTCCCTTCAATAAATAAAAATATCCCTTTTTGAGGGAATTGAATTGAGCTGTTTTGAATGTAACTGAGCATTTAAAAGGCTATATTTAACAGTTTTCACACACTACAAACCACAAACTAGATTAAGGACAAAACAGTTCATTTAGTGCATTTGCTATGTACCCATCTTTCCAGTAATTTCAAAATAAATTTATAAGGGGGTTTTGGTATTGGGATTTTGTCATTTTTTTGTTGTCTTATTTTTACTCTGAAGTAGTTTAAAACACAGTATATTTGAGTGTTAAAGTGATTTTGAGAAGATTAATAATGTGGATAAGATACTTCTTCCTTCGATTTGCAGAAAAAATCTATTCCATAAAAACTGATTGCTTTTCTTTTGGAATGCCCTTGACTTTTTTTGTTTTGGTTTTTTTTTTTTTTTTTTTTTTTTAATGGCTTCTGATAATAATCTGTAAGACATTGTTAGGAAAAAAATCCACCTCATCAGATATTCTGTGCAGAATGCAAACCCCTCCTGATAAATCAGCTCTATTCTCAAAGTGACAAATCTTACTTTGAGTTACAGGTTGAGCTGCAGCTTAATAAATTTGGGGAACAAAAGAAAAAGCAGGAAAACACTCCAGAATGCAAACTTTAGGAAAAAGAAAAAAGTGATATATATTGTCTATGTTGTTTAAGGATGAAGAACTTTGTTCTAACATTTAGTTTCTTCTACTTCAGTTTTTGCCTGTATTCTTGCTTCTTCAAGTCCTTAGGAGCTATGTTATTGAGTTTAATGAAACTGGTCAGAATGAAATGAAAAATGCAGAAACGTCTCCTCCTGCTGAGCTCAACTCAGCCAGCAAGCAGCCTATGCCTTTAGCAGGTCGTTCTGCTTTAAACTTAAGACAGTTAAAACTTTAGGTATCTGTTTTAACTACTGCTCTGGGTGCAAACATCAACACAGAACAACATAAGAATTTGTTACCTAGTACCCACAACAAACTACTGACTTTTGTGGCAATATCACAACAGGAATTTTGGACTGCAGACAACCAAACAGGTTTATAAAGGCATGGTGTTAGTGTCTGACCACTGCACAAAGAAGGGTCTCTGTCAGGCCAATCCTGAGAGCTGCCACATGCCTTTGGTCCATGTCGACCACCGAGAGCAGGGGCACTCCCCATGCACATTGCTTGAGCAACTCGGATATTTACAGGGATCCAGCACAGCATCATGGTCTGGGATGGTCTGTGCTTCTGCCCCTGCCTCTTCTGCTGACTTGTCAGAGTATAATCTTCAGCAGTTAATTTTATTCCACATGTTGACCATCATTAGGTGCTTTGGATCAGCATTCATCAAATGGAGTCAGGTGACTAAATGCCACTGAGGACCTTGGGCTTCATCTCCCTGTGTCTGTGTTCCACCTGTATAACTGGAAAAAAATACTTTTTGAGGAAAAACAGTTGCCGTTGACTAAGAGACACAAGATAAGAACAATGAACTACCATGGCACAATCAAGCTCAAACAGCTGATTTTCCCCTCTCACTAATAACAGAAGCTCTTCCCTCTTCTTTCTCATAGTTTCACAATGTGAGAAGCACTTCCCTACCCCACCCTTTATTTAAGATACAGTTCTTTTGGTTTCACCGTTAAGATGAGTATGTATATACCATTTGCCCTGTTCACCTCAGTAATATAGCAAGACAACACTTGGCCATTTTTTATTAGAAATAAATCATTGATCTATTTGATTCTATGATCTCTGAGGGCGTAGAGGAATTTTCATTTGTTATTTCACATAAGGAGTAGAAATTTGTCTCTAATGATTTCGTTGGGAGAGGCAAGACAAAAAAAGTAAGGTTTGTGTCTGACAAAGAACTTACAGAATTGTATAATTTTAGTGGGATTCTTTTAAAAATCAAAAATATTAATGATGACTTTTCTGTATTGGGTCTGTATTTTATTTTTTTAGGAAGTGAAAGAAAAGAGGATCCAATGGGCAGAGCACCCTGTATAAAAGATACTGGGTTAA
Organism: Haliaeetus leucocephalus; assembly: GCF_000737465.1. Lineage (NCBI taxonomy): Eukaryota > Metazoa > Chordata > Aves > Accipitriformes > Accipitridae > Haliaeetus > Haliaeetus leucocephalus. The sequence continues at coordinate 4,300,352 of NW_010973041.1, forward strand.
ATGCCGAGATTTTTGGTCACCTTGTTTGAAAATTCTCAGTCTTGAGTTAGCACCAACAGGTATGTTTTAGGAAAGGTCCCTCATTCCTTTCGTCTTCTCATTTGGTCTTCAGTAGATAATAAATCCTTTTGGATTACAGCGAGTTCTTGGGCATCATTTAAAACAGTTAAAAACAGGAGGAATCTTATTATGAAACCTACCAGCACCTGAATGACATACAAAATGCAGAAACTATGTAGTAGATAAAGTTTGGATATTTCCTTAGTGAAAAGTAAGGGTAGCAAAGCTCCCAACACATGATAAGAGCTGATCATATAATTATCACAACAGGTAAATTTTTGCCTAGTGAAGCATCCATTTATTTGGCTTTAGATTTTATGCCAGGCTTTCATGTCCTGTTTCTAACCAGGTACATTTCTTTCCTCCATTCTTCTCCCACTGCCTTGTAATTCAGTGAAAACTTTCATTAAATTGTGCTACAAATACAAAAATACCTTTAAAGAGTCTTGAAAGAGCAGTTCTTTTTAACAGCAGTAACATTCCCCCAATAGAAAAAGATGTGTAGGTTAGAGAAAGGGGTCAACCTGAAAGTATGGTTTACAGTCTATTTTCATTCTTTATCACAGCATGATTGTACAACAACAACATAGTCATTTTATCTTTCATAAAAGACCACCATATGTTAATTCTGGGCTAATTATTTCTCATTAATCCTTTTTGTTTTGTTTTGTTTTTAATCGTTATAAAAAAGGGAAGTGGATTTTCTTGTCTTTTGTTTCTCAGAGGATTGTTTAGTAGACAGGACCTGGCTGAGAAAGACACTAATTGGGTGATAATATTAGACACAACCTTAATCCAGTTCCTATCAAGCCAAGGAACTGGTATACATTTACATACAACTGAAAATGAATGTGTCTTTAGGTGAGTTTAGGGATACAATTATTCAAATCCTTAGAGTTCGATACATACTCAGTGTTTTCCTGAGTTAAGACATACAAGTCACAAAAATTTGTGATCAGTATTTTTCAATGCACTAATACTTTTTACTGGTTTATTCTGTGTAGAGCTTGCTTGCTATTTCCTTCACAGCTGTGAATAATCCAAGCAGCAGTAGCAGCGGCAGCAGTAGCAGCGGCAGCAGCAGCAGCACACAAACAAAGCAGTATCTTGGTAATTCTGGCAGTTCTTAATTGCTGATGGGGAAATGCAACAAGAAGTAGCTAACAGACTTTTCTATCAGACTCACACAGGGCAAATATTTCTTGCCACAGTAGTCGCTCAAGGGCTGAATAGGTAATGAAATACTTAGAACACTACCTTTTACTGATTATTTTAATATAGTGTTAGTTTGAAGGCTTATGCATAGCAACAAGTAAAACACAACAATATTCTCTTATTTAGAGCTTTGACAGCACAATGTAATCACATCACTTACATACCAAATTCCAAGCAGTTAAAATGATCTGCAGCTTTGTTAGAGACAGGATGGAATATGCCAAATAAGGCAATATTTACATTTAAGCATTTTAAAAGGATGCTGAATTTTCTAAACTATTCATGAAATCAGTTGCATGAAAGACCAAGGCTAACCTCACCTCTTGGATTCAGATCTCAAATTCATCAAGCTATGATGGGCATAAGTCATATGTAAAATTTTGTACCAGCATACCTATGGTAAATTACAGATAAGAAAATCTTTTTTTTCTTTCACCGCTATTGAGATTATGGAGTATGTGTGTGTATAGTTGTGTTTTAAGAGAATTTTTCAGATCTCGTCCACATATTATTTTAGTACCACTGTGGGATCCTTCTGTTCCTTTCCCCCACCCCCCACCCCTTCCCTCTATGAAGAATTGGAAAGAAAATTTCAGTTATTCTTTTAAATCATCTGAATACTAAGTATTTCCCTAGATGATTAGAAGTTACACAAAAATAGAAACAAAGCGAAAGTGTGTGGGAGGTGGAGTAAATGAAGAAGTTATTACCATAAAAGAAAAAAGCAGCTTTCATACAAAGTTTGAATCTTCATTTTTTTCAGTTGTTTTATGATATAATAACTGGAAACATTTTTGCCGTATGCACTTTGTGATACTTTAAATGTTGAAAACAGTTCCTTTGTGTTAAACTCATTTTAAGTCACTGCCAAAGGCCACATACTGGATTTAAACAGCATTGTCAAGCACACATCTGTGTCTTTCCCATGGTTTTCTAGTAACTCTAAAAGTTTTAACATGAATAGTGAAATTAAAAAGAATCTAAAAATTTGTGGAAGTAGTATTCAATGGGTGGATATACTACAGAATAATAGTCTATGGGAATGGAATGGTAATATAGTACAGAATAGTACAGAAAGTATGGAATGACAGCTCATAGTACTAAACCTGCTCCCCCCCCCCCCCAAATACCTTTCAAATAAAGATTATGTGTCTGTTAATAGTTGAGTTTAATACAGAATTTTTTAAAATAATTAAAAAAACCAAACCTCTTTTGTCCATGTCCATTAATTGCAACAGTAGTATCACAGCATTTTGTTTGCTTTCACTGTGAGCACTTCTGCAATCATCCCATGAACTGGAAGCAAATTTAATTATACAGTAGAAGGAGCTACAGTTACACTTAAAAGTGTTGTTCTGAATGGTGGGTAGCCCCACCTGCAAGGTTGGTCTAAATCTTCTTTCCCCAAAATGAGCCAGACATTGCTTATACCCTCTTTTCATAAAGTTAGACTCTGGGTCATTTTCATTCAGACTAACACATTTTTTTCTTCTAATACATCAAAACCAGTAGGAATAGAAAAAACAGAATCTAGGGAAAGAAAATTTAACATTTTTTTAGTAACTAATAAAGGCTAATGACCATTCCCCTTAATAAATCCTCACTTCCATCTGGCTGATCAGGCAGGCACTTATCCTCAGCCTGTATTATCCTACATTTGAAACTCACGAGTGTCCCTCAGGACCAGCAGCTTTTCTAGTCTGAAATATTTAAAGGGCTTGTTGGTCCTTAGAAGGTAGTACTGAATTTTCTTTTCTTTTCCTCTTGGCAATTGCTTCACTACTGGAGGCTTTACAGCTATGTAGACACAATCTTAGAGGGGTGGAGAAGAGCTTAAAATTAGGGAAGAATTATGTTTATCCCTGCTTTTAAATTCACACAACTTTTTTTCTTTTCTTTTCTTTTCTTTTCTACCCTGTTGGGCAGCCCCTTCCTAACTTAAATAACCGCAGCCTTTGGCTTTCTGTCTTGCTTTGATGCCATGGCATGTTTATACAGCTAACCCCTTGAAGAAAGCTCCCAGATGGGTATCCCAATAAATTTTTTACTCCCTAACAATAGTATAGATGTGAAGATAGGTAGGGCTTGAAAGGCTGTAGTAGACATCTTAGATCTGCCAAAAAGTAAATACTGCAGGTACTGCAAAATAGGTCCTTTGATCAGGAGAGGAAATTTCAGTTCAAAGAATAAGAGCTTCATATCTAGTTTAAGTGTGTGTGAACAGCTACCTGGCACTATTAGTTAGAATCAATGGATCTCCTTTTCTTTTTCTTTTTTCCTGTAAAGTGCAACCAGTTTTCTTTGATAGCTCCACCTTCCAGATGAGGAAAAAAATGTATTTTTTTTTTCTGTAAAACTTTTTTTTTAAACAAGTAACAGGCTTCCACTCTATTGTCTGTTTTTATTGCCCAGAAAAGCACATGGATTATTCTGCCTATAGTTATCAGTGTAATCAGATTTATCCTAAACACAGCCTGGGTTACCCCCCAAACCTATCATGCGAAAAAAAGCTCCTACAGAAATGTTTCTAGACCATTAAATCCACTTCTTTGACATTTTGTCATAGAGGGGCTCAGAAATCAGGCTGTTTGTTCTGTCTGGGTGTTGGTTTTTTTGTTTGGTTGGTTGTTTTTTTCCTAAGGACAAAGTAAAAAAAAATCTAGTCACATTCCAACAGGTTAGTAATACTAGTGGAAAAATATTACTTTTCCTATCTATCTCCTGCACCAAGTTAATTACTTGTAACTGTGTTTATTTATTTTATTTTATTTTAGTTTAGTTTAGTTTAGTTTAGTTTAGTTTAGTTTGGGGTTTTTTTGTTTATTTTATTTTTATGTGACATATGTAAATTGCCTAAACTGCTGTTCTGTTCTCATAGTGCTTAGAATCATGTGTGAAAGAGTCTTAGGTATATAATATCAGCTTTATACCTGACAGCACCAACCACAGGGATGAAAGCAAAAAGAAATTGCGTGAACCTATTACTTCTGAAATTATTCTATTGTATCAGAAACAAAAATAGTAAGAATCTCCTCCAAACACTGTGACTTTTAGTCACAGGAGTAGGAATGCATTTTTAACCTATTGTTTAACCTTTATGTTCTCTTTATTTAATGTACGAAGACTTTTTTTTATTACATGTCCTTATCTAAAAGCATTTATGAAAGAAGACATATTGGGTCCTCAGTCTTGTTCTGTAATTTGAACTTGCACATTTCAATCATCAGCTTTGTACCCTAAAGCAAAATTTAAACCCCTGGTTATACTCAGCTATAAATATAAATATCTTTCTGTCCTCTGAAGCTTGAATGCCTTCTGTGGGTCACAAGGCTTGGGTTTGGAATTTAAAGAGCTCAGTTCGGGCTGCAAGCTCCAGACAAGTTTTCTGGAGGGCTCAGGGAGGTGAGACTCTTGGAAACCTGCAGTACCTTTCCTAAGAGTTGCCCCATAAAAGCCCAGTAAAATGCAAAACTTTTATCTGCTTTCCAACACCCTTCTGGGGAGGACTGGAGAATCTCAGTAAGATTCTAGAAACTAAATTAAGACTGTAAAATAGTTCACAATTATTGATGACATAACCTGTTGCCCTCTGTATATTATTTTTTCCTCTAAAATTTAATCACTGAGCCTGTCTGTTTAATATCCTAACATATTTTTAGGCCTTCTGTGTTTCCAGATTTCCTTCCTAAAGTGTGTGAATGCTGCTGTAGTCTCACCTGCTTGCAGAAATGCCTGAAGAGATAAAACCTTTTCACTATTCTCAATCATCTGTTCTAGCCTGCCTTCAAAAGCTAATCTTTCTCCCTTTTCTTTTATCAGATTACTCTCTTCTTTTTTTCATTTTCCAAATCCCAAAGAAGTTTTCCTTTAGAGGTATTTCCATCTAAAATTCATTTTTTTTAAACTGTCAATCTCATCAGCTGTCATTTGGTATCTTAGTCCAAGGCACATTGCTCCTGTATTCATGCAGCCTAGTACTTCTTTTCTTTAGTTACTGGTTTTGATCTCAAATTTAGCATGCACTAACATTGTCACTCTATTGTTTGAATGATGCCATTGATTAGCTTTGCAGATTTGTATCATACGTGCAGTGAAAAAATATTTGCTTTGTGAAGACTGTAATCATGAATGAAACTCTCTTAAACCCCAGGAAGTTTATTTTACAATATATTAATTTACATAACATAGGGTTTTAGAATGCTTTATTGGAATACTGAAATGGAATCATTTTATCTTCCAGTTTTGATGTAGCTTTCTTACACATGAAGATTTACTATGTCTGTAACACAGAGACAGTAACTAGAAACATTTAGAGTTGCTAAATGGGGATTAGAGAAATGGACGAAGGTAGTGTAGAACTACCCTGCACTGCCAGTGGTGCTACTACTCAGTGGGAGATAGATCATTAGTTGGTAATGATATTATTTATTATACAATATTTAGTTGGTAAATCAGCATAGCTCCAGAAGCCACTGGAGCTGCACCAATTTTTGCAAGCTGAAGTTGCAGTCCTGGAAAACAATAAGCTAGTAAAGATAGAAATAATGGAAAGTGAAATTAACATCTTTAAAAACAAAAACAAAAACAAAAACCAAAAAACAGATTGCCTTTTGCTATTCATTATTCTTGTTTCAGTGAAGTGAAACAGTAGTAACAGGCAGCTGGACTGAAGAGACAGGAGGCAATTCTGACCAGCAGGAAAAAGGGCCCTGGATCACAGACCCAGAGTAAAACCAAAGCCTGACTCTGCTGGTGAAAGAGGGTTTTTTTTCTTCTATTCATGAGAACATATACAGTGAATAGTCATAATAACCAGGATACAGCAAAGTTAATACATCTTCTGTACCAGAAACAGGTATACTGGATCAAGCTATAGTTGTAGTAGGTGTAATTCAGTGTGTCTTTGAATCTGGCTGTTACTGTATATTATGAAATAGAATATAAGAAGATCATGCTTCCTCTGATTTTGGGGACTTCTTGGGACAAAAGTTGCATTTACATCTTCAGAAGCCCTGCTAGACATTTCTTCCATTAATTCTTCTGATTATTGTTGGCATTGTACTAGACATAATAGCAATAACTTCTGTGGCTGCATTGGTCATTCAGTTTTAAAAATCATTCTTTGAAAGATTAAACTAAGCAAAACCCTATATCTGATCATATAATTTGATAATTTTGACTGAATTCTATGCCACAAAATATACTAAAAAAGCATGCACGATCAGTATTCTAAAGAAAATAACACTCATCTCTCAAATAAGGAAGTTTAGTCAATCTCCATCTGCTTCAGTCTGGCAAATCAGTCTTGGGAAATTAGTAGCACTGATGAATAGCTACCTTGATATGTACATGTTTATAAACTGTTGTTACTGTGCTCTGGCTATTTGTCTACTTCTGTACATTTATGGAGATGTAGTAACCCAAACTCACCAATAACAGACTTGTTCAAGAGTAAATGTTACTGCCACAAAATGCAACAGGCTGGGATAATCTCCTAAACCAGTCAGTTAACAATAGTTATTGCTGCTGTTGGCAACAGCTTTCGACTTCTTTTTCTTCCTGAGTCTAACTATAATAGTTATCCACACTGCACAAATCCTTGGCTGAAACTCTATCTCAGTACTGGCATAGCAACTGAAAATTGGTATTTTCTGCATCTCAGGGTCATCTTCACATTATTTAAAACAATATACTGCATTGCACTGTCACTCTCTTTCCTTATTAATTTAATATATCTTCATACTCTCTAAAATGAATGTATCAGTTAATAGCATTCTGGATAGATCTGAGTTAAGCAGAGCCTTATTTTTCAGCACTGTTTCTAGGGAAAGTGCACTCAGAGGTCCACAGTTCTAGCATTAGAATTACTGGTTGACACTCAAAAGTCACTTTCGCAGAAGGTGAAAACTACCTAGAAAAAAAAAGTCAAGTTCTTTAAAACAGATGTGAACATAGTTTCTTACTTTACTTATCACAAACAGCCAATTCTTTGTGTGATACTTGAAAAAAGAAGTTATTTAAATTGATGAGTATTATGCAAGCTAGAAGATATAATTGGTCTCTGTTCACCAAATTCAGCTACTAGTAATGTACAACATTTATTTCTGTAAATTTGTCTATCATGACTTTGTGAATCAGAATTATTCAAATATAGACCAAGAGGTATATATAATGCATGAATTTGGCTCCCCATCTGTCTCCTAAAATCTGTTCTGTCCAACATATTCGCATCTGGCATTCTGGCTTCATCTTCTGTCTGTATTGAGCTTGTTCTCAAGCAATGATGTCCTTAAGGCTAAACAATGTTAAAATCTGGGCTTTAAACTCAGGATAGTCTTCGCTTATATTGTGAAACTATTGTGAATGCTGTCATACATAAGACCTGTATTCTATGTCAAACTTGAAATATACCAGGCCAAAAATCCTAAAAACCTAAAATACTTGTTTTCCCTAAGACACACTGGAATGGATAAGGAACATTACTTTATGTTTCTCTGTGCTTCTGGTTCCACGTTATTAGCTCAGGTTTGCAGAAGGAGTTTATTCTACATTATAACTGCAATAGCTCTGTTATGTATCGCTGTATAGTGGAAAAATACCTGAAATTTCTGGTGGAAAATACCACATCACTCGTCTTTCCAGTGCTTAGAAATTGTATTATTCACTGGAAAATAATCACATTGCTATCTCTTTTAAAACACATATTTTTCTGTTCTTCCCTACTCTTTTATGGACATTCTGCATAGTCTCTTTGTATATATTTGATGAGCAATTGAAAGTCATGCTGCTAAATACTGTTTCATCCCAATGAGCCTTGCATTGCTCAGTAAAGCTTTTTATTTTAAGTTTCAGGATTGTTTTTATAGGTAACTTGCTACCTTTAGTATAGTCAAGCTATTACCAGGCTTCTGTCCTCTGTTTTTATTTAGAAGGATTTTCTTCATGGTACTTTTCTGGTCTTACATCCCATACTTTGGACTGTGGTTCACAAATAAAAGCAAAATTAATTACCATCAAGCCTTCTTTTAGCCAGGCTTCCAAAATTAAACTGGTATTAGAATCAGGGCTATTCACCTATTTTAATTTCAAAACCCTGGTCAGTGGTATGCACAGCTTTTGGAATCCTGCTCCTGGCTTCTCTCTGAGGAGCTTCCCTCAAACCCTCATTGTCAGCACTGGTAATGGAGAAGATCCTGGTGCTCTGTATTGGTGGTATATATTTATTTATAACATATTATAAATATGAAATAACATATATAGAATATATCATATTATAGATGTTATAGATAATATATACCATTCTTTTCTTTTCCTTTTCTTTTCCTTTTCTTTCTTCCCACGCGCGTGTGTGTCCCCGCCCCCGCCATTGAAATTCTCCTGTTTGGTGTCTGCTCCCGAGGCTTTCTTTTTTTGTATGTCTTCTGCCTGTGCCTTAAGACCTGCCTTTGAAGAGACAAAATACCATCCTGTTGTTAAAATATTGCTTAGTCAAACTATGTAAGATCATGATGTACATGATCCCATAAAAGCCGTGGAGAAGTTGAATGCACCCTGCTGCCCCTGGGTGAGGGATAGAGGCTTCTCTCTCCAGTCAGGGGACAGATGGCACTCTGCCCTGGGTGAAAGTGTGAAATGCCCTTTGAAATTAATCAGGAAAAGTGTTTAACATCCAATTAACAAATTGCTAAAAAGGGCAAGAGAGATAGAATTAAGGTTGTGGATAGAACTGACTGTCTTATTTTTTCTAGGTTTCATTTAGCTTAATGGGGACTAAGCAGAAACAGCAGGTGTAGGCATTGCAGAAGCAACTTTGTGCAACTGCAAAGGCAGTTGTGTAATATCTGTCAGGCACATGAGAAACAAGAAAGAACATACCTATAAAACAAAAAGAATGTGAAGTTAGAGGCTTGCTGTGCTAAAGACTCCACAAACAGCTTACACACACTGCTGCCAGGGTTAATATATAAATAAAGCACATTGGATATGATGTTGCAGCATTGTAACATGTTGCATCTCATCTTAATAATAGAGTCAATGCATGCAATGCTGAGCTGAAAAAGTGCCAGTGCCCTAGTAGCTCTCCAGTTTTTCCTGCTACCCAACATTTGAAAACACCATGAGCATCAGTATTAGCAGCGTCAGCTTTTTTTTTAAAAAGAGGCAGTGTCATGATTCAGTTTGTTTCCTAAGTCTTAGAGGAATTAACATCCACTGAGTGGAACCGAAGGCTTTACCAGCCCTGTGTTTCTGTGGATTTAGCTGCAACCATGGTACCCTGAAGCTTTGCTAGGCTAGACCATGACCTGCACTAGCTTAGGTCAGTGTGTCTAAGGTTACTTAGGAGAAAGGGAGAGCTGTAGTTGGCAGTAACTGTTGAATAGACAGTTTTTATTTGGACAATAAAGACTGTTTTTATTTAGAAGAACTGAAATGATACCAGTACAGGAGTTTAAGCAGTTATGTCTGTGGCAGAAGTAACTCTTCTACTTTTGAAAACTGGAATAGGATTTTAAATGTTCAAGTGTTACAAAAGGAAAAGCCTGGATGTTAACTCCTAAGAAGATTAAAAAAGTGAAGAGCAAGTTCTCAGAATCAGAGGAAATCTCTATATGAGACTGTGAGATAGTAGCACACAGTGACTAATTCATGGATTGAGTTACATTTGACAAAGAGTCTAGTGCTGTTGTGTAATAGAAAGTACATAGCAGTCCTTCCTTGTACAACAAAGTTCTTACTTATGGGATAGCTCATCTTGTGCCGTACAGGCCTGTGAAATCGGAGTCTGAAAGCATAACCATTAGGTACTACCCATGCTGCACCACAAATGACTTGCTAGATTGCTGTGAAGGATATTTACTGGTGGCATTAATGCATTCAAAGGTACTGGATCCCAGATTTCAGAAATTTGAGTGTCAGATCGCTTCTAATGTAAGACCACTTACTTCCATGGAATTATAGCAGGAATGGCATTGTTTCATTGTAACTTTACAAAATTAGAGAATAACCACATTTTCTAGAGTAGATAAAAAGTTTATCTTCAGCTGCTTTGTCATGTGTAGTTCATGCGCAGGACTAGGTGGTCTAACACTGTAATGCTCTATGAGAATACACACAGCACAAGAGCAAGAGAACACTCTCCTCAGCCCGATGCAATATTTCAAGTATGTTGTGAAAAGGCATAAAATTACACTGAATTGAGTTCACGTTTTATTAAGATTAGCATATCAAATCTCATTTTTCAGACAAGTAAGAACATAGACATGCTTACATTTACACACACAGAGACTGCTTTGTGCAGCTGATTCATCACAGTAACTCCAAATGCAAAAGGTAAAAGACATGGGAAACAGTCCCGCTATCACAAAAGCCTGCATCCTGGTAAGCAGATATTTACTGATTTTCACTGAGCTATGTACCTGAGCTTTAGTGGAAATGCCACTAATTTTTCTGACATGATATTCCGGTTTTACCTGTGTGAATATGCATTCTGAATAAGAATCTACATGGCAAAAGGTTTTCACAGGAGTATAACCTGGCTGAAACAACAGTTTCCCCATTCAGCTAGCTTCACTACTGGCTTCTTATATTATAAGATGTTACTCAAAAAGTCAGCAATTACTTCCGGTAGCAGATATGCCTTTTAAAGTAACTGGAGAGAGTTTGTTGCCAAATGCTGGCTCCAAAACTGCAACTTAGTGTGCCTGAGCAAGAGACACAATATTTGTCTCCTTAACAATGCAATGGTATGCTACAGGGAAATTGGGGCGCTTGTTTTTGTTTGCCAACCAGTGAAATTATAGAATAGAACAGAAATGCTTGGCATGGCTTCAAATATGATCTGATGGCATTATTTCTTTCAATATGTAACTTTGACTAACTTTTTGTGTTTGATGACCCTTCATTTACTTTTATCTACATCCTTGTTCTCTCTTTTCGTTAAAAGGTGAAAAGTCCTTTTGAAAATCAGTCTTCTGTAGTGAGTGAGAAGTAATTGGTTTCTTTTATGTCAACCTTTTAACCAGAAAAAAAGTATAGGGCACTGTGAAATTATCAAGGCAATTGAACCTGCGTGTTTCACACAGAGAATTAACATTGTTAGGTGAAGCTGTGAAGATAAAATCTCTAGCCCTGAGAAATTTTTATTGTGAAATGGTTTTCTTATCAGTGAGGTTAATGAAGATGTCAGCAAATGGGATGAAGTTTTGCCAAACGGAATTGCTTTCACCTCCAAGCCAACTTGGAAAAAGTGTTAATCAGTACATTAATCTTATCAGCAGCTGTGAAGACAGCTTTGAAACTGGCCATTTCTGTTTTTCATTAGGAAAAACTGAAAAGATAATTATTCTCAAAATCCATATTACCAATATTATTCTTCTTTCTCACTCTACTTCAAGTGCATACTTTTGCAAAGATACGACAAGGATGGATGTGTGGGCAGTGGAAGGGTAGGTAAAAAATTACTTGCAAATGGAACTGAACTTTCTCTGGAGTTTTCAAGACATGCTTGAACAGCCTTTTTCATGAACAGCTATGAAAATACTTGGGTAATCTTTGCATGTATAGCCATCCCTAAAACATCAATATCTCTTGTAGTATATAGTATGACTTCTTAAAATTATAATGATAGCATGACATGAAACAAGATTTACAGGATCACACATGCCAACTAGTATATTGGTTGATTAGCAAGGAAACAGAATTATGTTAATTGATCCTGTGATTGTGTGACTCTGTTATCCTTGTGAAAGACCTTTGTCATGCAAAGTGCTTATTTCTAAGTATTTAGGAAAAACTTTGCAGAGAGCAGTGGCATATATTGTGTTTGGATTATGTGATACTTTCAGATAACCTTGCCACAGAAATAAGATATTGCCATTTACATCTGTGCATCTCCTTCATCTCTTACTCTGTGCTATGAATGTTCTTTGAAAGTGAGATGATATGAATTTACTAGTGCTAAATAAATCTTGCCGCAGCTGAAGGTGGTATAAGAATCATTTAAATCATAGAGCACAAGAACTATGATGTTATATTTATTTTGTTTATTTTCATAAACACAGGTTCTTTGTTTTAAAATTAGAACATGTGAATAAATCATCACTTTTAAAATGTTTGTTTTGTTATAAATAAAATACAGGGAGAAAAAAAAGAAAACTGTTTGAAGATCTTAGTGTGAGGGCCAATAAATCAGGGTCAAACCTCTACCTCTGTCACTAGTTTTCTGGCCCTGAACAAAAGAGAAAATGTTTTTAAAGTCTTTGAAATGACTGGCAGTAGAGTGGGAAAAGGTTGTTCTAAGGCTTCTGCTTGAAAGAGACTTTGGCATATAAAGGAGGACTCAGTAGGAAACAAACTCCTAAATAATGCAGCTTGAAACTCTGACCTTAATTTCCACCTCAGTTCCTTATCTGAATAATAAAGATAACAACAGGTCTCACCTAGACAGAGATCCTTCAGGTTAAATTTGTTCAGGATTGTAAGGTACATAGGTATGTTGATCTAAGTGAAAAGAGAATTTTCCATCTCAGAGGAAAGAAGAAATGCAAACTGCTTAGTATTATTTATGATTTCTAGAAATAGTTATACTCCTTTACTCAAGGACCAAAATAGAGCAGTTACACATGGAGGTTCTTTTCTGTGCTTCCAGATTTAAAAAAAAAATATGCTTGAAAGTCCTAGTTAAAAACTGGTCTTGGCAAGCAATGACGTATGTTTTGTCCTATTTGAAATACCAAAACTCCCAATTACCAAGATTATTCTGCAGTTGGGGAAAAGAAACAACAAGAGTCAGAGAAAAGAAGAATATTATTATTCATTACTAACGGCTCCTCAGTGGGAAAGGAGACAATTTAATCTCATTTCTTCTTGCACAGCACAGGCATTGCTATCACTAAATTATCTGCTTTTCCATCTTGTACAGAATTTATTCTAAGTTGCCACCAAGATGACATTCAGTTTTGGCGCTTCATGCAGAAAGGCTCCAACTCCTCAAAATAACATTTACTTTTCATTAGGGATATCAGAGCTCTGAGGCTTTAATAACAATCTGCAGTATCAGTGTGGTGGGTTGACCCTGCCTGGTTCCCACCAAAGCTGTTCTATCACTCCCCTCCTCAGATGGACAGGGGAGAGAAAATATAATGAAAGGCTTGTGGGTTGAGATAAGGACAGGGAGAGATCACTCATCAATTACTGTCACGGGCAAAACAGACTGGACTTGGGGAAATTTCATTTATTACCAATCAAAATCAGAGTAGGGTAATGACAAATAAAACCAAATCTTAAAAACACCTTCCCCCCACCCCTCCCTACTTCCCAGGCACAACTCCGCTCCTGATTTCTCTACCTATTCCGCACCCTCAGTGGCACAGGGGGAAAGGGAATGGGGGTTGGGGTCAGTTCATCACACGTTATCTCTGCCGCTTCATCCTCCTCAGGGCAGGACTCATCACACTCTTCCCCTGCTCCAGCGTGGGGTCCCTCCCACAGGAGACAGTTCTCCATGAACTTCTCCAACATGGGTCCTTCCCACATGTTGCCGTTCTTCACGAACTGCTCCAGAGTGGGTCCTTTCCATGGGCTGCAGTCCTTCAGGCACAGACTGCTCCAGTGTGGGTCCCCTGTGGGGTTACAAGTCCTGCCAGAAAACCTGCTCCAGCATGGGATCTTCTCTCCATGGGGGCTGCAGGTTCTGCCAGGAGCCTGCTCTAGTGTGGGTTTCCCACAAGGTCCTTCCCTCAGCCTCCTTCGGGAACCCACCTGCTCTGGTGTGGGGTCCTCCCTGGGCTGCAGGTGGAGATCTGCTCTTCCGTGGACCTCCCTGGGCTTCAGGGGGACAGCCTGCCTCACCATGGTCTTCCCCACAGGCTGCAGGGGAATCTCTGCTCTGGTGCCTGGAGCATCTCCTCCCCCTCCTTCTGCACTGACCTGGGGGTCTGCAGGGTTGTTTCTCTCACATGTTCTCACTCCTCTCTCTGGCTGCAGTTTCTGTTGCACAGGTATTTTTTCCCTTCTTAAATCTGTTGTCCCAGAGGCACTACCACCATCGCTGATGGTCTCAGCCTTGGTCAGTGGCGGGTTCGTCTTGGAGCTGACTGGCATTGGCTTTATTGGACATGGGGGAAGCTTCCAGCAGCTTCTTACAGAAGCCACCCCTGTAGCCTCCTGCTACCAAAACCTTGTCACACAAACCCAATACAATCAGTTGCTACTATGGTCTTTTTCACTTTGTGGAAGACTGAAGTCAACTCCCGAACAAAATTGATTATTAAATCTTAGTCATAGCATGTCAATGCATCCACTAGGGTCAAATGATTCTTGAGTATAAGTTCATCCTTATGGCTTTTAAATTCAGACGACCTGTGCAATCCCTGTATGGCCTTCTTGGGGAAATATAATATGAAATTCTGTGGACCATTATGGGTCTTAGATGATGTATATTCCTTTTATACTGTTCCTATTATGCTTAGAAAGTCTATGCTCATGTGAATGGTACTCAGAAGTTTGGATCTGTTTCAAGAAAATTTTTAGACATAAAGAAGTGCACATAAAATATTTGCATCAAAATTACCAAATTATAAAATGTCCCTGTTAGTTTTCTTTCTCACCTATCTCTTGATATGAGTTCATTAAAAATGCAGCATCATTATTTTTTCACTATCCCTAAAGTAAAAGACAGTTGGTGGCCTCTTTGATTGGTCATACTGAAAAGCAGAAAACCTGTTTGTCTTCTGATGCAGGTGTTTTATTACCTAGAAGTATGTGATACATCTCTTAATAATACTATAGGACAGAATAAGTTCTGTCACTAGTCAATGTGTAAACAACTGAAGATTTTGCATGACAAGGGCTTAGTGCAATGGGATATAGTAGGAGGAAAGCAGTCAAGATAGAATTTAGGCAGAGGAGAGAAATAACAAGATCAGTAGCAACATCATGAGTCTAAACATTGATACTCTTGTCCTGTTGCTGACTCATGTATGCAGTCTCTTGTGTGTACCTTAAGTGATGTGCTTCAGAGTCATTTGCAAGACAAGGAGTGGTGATATTTGCCTTTTAAATCTTATATTGGTTTCAGTTTTTGTCCTTCTTGCGTCCCTTGTCTCCAGAGTGTTACAGGATATGCGAGACTGTGGAATCTCAGGAGGAATGGAGTGTGTAGATGCAGAAGTTCACCAAAACCTTTCTGAAAACTTTCAGTGACTATCACAGCTTTGTTACAGCTGGAAATGCTGGAAATGCTGCATATATGCTCTCCAATGTTCTTCATGTCAAGCTGAGAGGCCAGCAGGCAGTTTTCTCCATGATGTCTACTGCTTTATGTACTACAGCTTCTATTTCCTTATGTTGTGCCATTCAGTTATGCTTTCAGTGTCAGCTCATTGTATTTCTCATCAAAACTATGAAATAGCACCCTAATAAGAACGAGCAGTTTAACATAATGCTGTCAGTCTGGCCATTTTTCTGCCAGCTACTAATTCATGCTGAAAATTGTGTGTTCCTAAGCTTATCCCTTAACTCTAAAGTTATTATGGTTGCTTATCACTTTAAATATACATTCCTATTTCTATATTTTAAGCTTTGTGAAGTAAAGCGAGGTCATTCCCCATTCTCTGTGTGTCTTCTTCTGACCTCTTCAACCTCTGTTGCTTCCTCTTTGGAAATTAAGGTGGACTGAAAATTCAGTTAGTGCATACTGCCCTTTATGGCCTTTGAATCAAACCTATGCTCTCTCTTTTATATAAATGAAAGGATCCAGACACAAAAGAACATAAAATATACCTAAAATGAAATAAATATTGTCCTCCTACCTGAAAATAAAAATGCCAATACTGAGTTACCCCGAGTCCAGTATTCTGTCTTTGAGGATAGCCATATACTAGCTACCTGCATATAAGCATAGGAGGGAAAAAACCCTAATATTTTACATGTTTAGCCTCTGTGATTAGGATCTTGAGTCAGAGGTGTATGTTTGTATTTAATAGCCCCTGATATATTTTTCTTTCTTGACTTTG
>NW_010973041.1:4316650-4510849 GCF_000737465.1 Haliaeetus leucocephalus
TGCTACTTGTAACAAACCACTTTAAATGAGAATATCTCAACAGAAATGAACCGCCTAGGAACCCAGCTGATACTCTGTCTTTGCCAATGAGTTGGTTTGCAGCTGAGTTAATTCACCTTAATCTTGGAAGCGACGGATTCTTGATTTTTTTTTTAAATCAGACCCTAACTAATTTCAATTTCAACACTCAACACTTAAACCTGAAAATTAAAACATGCAGAATTAAATTAATTTTAAAAAGTTTCCATAGTTATTTGCCTGAGATATCAAAGCAAATCAGTAATAAAGTCAGGAACAAAGCATGGGCCTCCTGAAGTCAGGACGATTGGCATAATGTGGTAGTTGCCAACGCTCCTAACTAGAGCTTCTACTCAGCATGGCAAAACTTATCCAATAAAGCAAGTCCTTCCACTAGGCAGTGAAATTCCTCCTACTTCAAAGCAGGTATGCTTGACAACCCCATCTCACACAAACTTCATGGTTATCATCCATGTATGCAAGTCCACAGCATGGAAAGGAATGGAAAGGAAGCATTTAGCTGCCTGCCTGACACAGGACTGGTAAAGGACATGTGATCTTTGGGCCCAGACTCTGTTCCAGGACTGAAGAACAGACAAAAACCATTAGGGACCCTACGGGCTGTGAGTGCCTGTAGGTCCTGCTTACAATCTTACTGACATTCAGAGAAAAGAGAACGTTTGCTGGCTTCACTGAATCATGAGGTGGCTTGCAAAAGTACAGAGAGTTACAAGCAAAATTCTGGTCCTGTAAATGCATTATGAAAAAATACTGAAAACTAGGATTACATTTATTTAAAAAAATAATACAATTAAAACATTTTTGCAGATTTTATTTCATTGGTATAATTTTAAATTGAGCAGAGTGGAATAACAAAAATGTAACACCGTAGGAGCTGTCAGTTACACAATGATATAATGAACACTATGCAGAAAAATTAGACAGTTGAGACTGTTCTAGCCATGGAATGATTTGATTTCTTAACATAATTAGAGTGCTCTATAATTAGATTTTGGATACTCTCACCTAATTTCTATTCTAATTTTTTTGTACCACTTGTGTCAAACAAGTCATCCTGGTGTAATCTGGGGCAGAATCAGACCCTGTTCCTTACTATTCCATTTTCATTGGAACAATGCTTTCACCTTCCATACTATTCTGTCTTTGTTAGGCAATATTAGCTAACAGTGTAATAACATTTTTCTAAGATGAAAGCCTTCTTTGTGATTTGTACAACTCAGGCAGATAAATGTGGAGATATTCTTACTTGGTATCAACAGGGACTGCAAAATTTGTGAACATAAGACACCTACTTATGATATTCACAAAAATGTAGAGTTTTGCAGTAATGGCCCATAAATACAGTTGGCATGAGATAGTGAAACTATAACTTTTTTTTTCTTTCTGTGTTTTGGTGGACTTTTCAGAATAAAGAGATGAAGGGAAAAGAAGGCCTTCACAATCTCTGATTCTTATGGTCAATTCAGGAACTATGTTGTTGAAGTCCAAAGGAGTTCTGTCAGGTTCCTTGCACCAAAATAAGTAGCTGGGGGAAATCTTCTAGGACATGTATCTGCAGTGTGATAAAGTAGAGGCTTTCTAAGGGCTTTCATAGTAGACTAGAAGAGGCCAGGAAAAAAAAATACTTGAAGAAGAAATTCGATTTTCATTGTCTGAAACATGGTGAGTAATTTTGATCCAAGTATGCAGTAATAATAATTATTTCTAATGAAAGCGTCAAGTGTGTAAGACTTTTTTCTTCAGTAATTAAAAAATATCATCCTAAAAAAACAATTTAGGAAAAGATCAATCTGTAATATTCCCATTACAGGCTAATTGCTTTGGTCATTATGTTGTTTTCTGAACAATTGAGTTATTTCATTTAATAATAATCTTTCAAGCATGTTCAATACTTTTTATTTTGTTGCATTAGAGAAGCTGTGATCTACTGAGGCAGTGATCTGCCAACTGAAAAACTCAATAGCTCAGCCTTGTTATGATAGGCCATATTGTGCATTAGAAGGACAATTACATTTCACCATATCAATGGCACTGACATTGATCTGACAGTTTATGACACTTCAGAATAAGCTGGCAATGTTGAGTAATATTACATGTATTTTTAAAACAATGGAGGAAAAGCAACATATTAAATATATATATGATGGTCAAAAAAGCTGTCTAATCTCCCATATGTCTCAGAAATTCCCAGTTCTACTTATAGCAAGAAAAAAAAAAAATTAAGAAACTCAAGAAGTTCTTTAAGACAGTTACTGTACTTATATGACAGGTTTTATATTTTGATAAGGAAAGTTTCTTCCACTTTGAATGAAGGAAGTGTCACTAAAGCTTGGTATTCATCCACATGAAGTCTTCATCATCAATGTTTTCATTATGGAAAGCATAACTACAAATCATAGTTCCAGACTCACAGAACCATTCAGGCTGGAAAGGACCTCTGCAGAGCTCCTCTGCAGCTTCCTGCTCAATGAAGGATGAGGGTGCTTAGGTCATCTTCCATCCAGGTCTTGAAGATATCCAAAGATGGAGATGCTTCAAACTCTCTAGGCAACATGTTCCAGTGCTTAATTATCCTAAATTCCACCCCATTCCCCCCTTCTATCCAGTAGGAATGTCTCTCACTTTAGACTCTGACCAATGCCTATTGTGGTGTCACAGTGCACCTCAGTAAAGAGCCTCCCTTTGTCATCTTGACAATGTCCTCACAGGTATGGGTAGGCTGCTAATAAGTTGTTCCCTCCATAACACCACACACCAAAGCCCTCTCTGCTCCAAGGTGATTCAGCCCCAGCCCATCATTTTTTCCTCACAGGGCCTGTGCTCTAGCCCCCAACCATCTTGGTGACTGCCAAAAGGTTTGATCTGTTTTATCAATAGTTTTCTTAGACAGAGTGCATTATTCTAGATGCCAGTTGCTTGAGTAATAGAGAATAATTCTCTCCAATGGCTCCTGGTCTGTGCCCTGTGTTGCATTAAAGGGTAAAGTAGTTTGGCAGAAAATAGAAAATAAACCCCCTTGCATCCCAGCTTTTACTCAGATATCAGAGGGGCTGAGGGACACTAGGTTTAGATTCTGAGTGATGCCAATTCAGCACTGTAAATCTGGTCACGTTCAATATATATTGAACTATCATGATTATGGATGCACTAGTAGTGTAATATACTTTCAGTCTAGTCGTGTTCAACAAACTATCATGGCTGGATGTAAGAAGTGTGGTCACATTCAATGAACTATCATGGCTAGGTTGTAATGAACTGTACTTTCAATCTAGTTGTGTTCAATGTACTATCACAGCCAGACTTAAGGAGTGTAGTCATGTT
Source organism: Haliaeetus leucocephalus (assembly GCF_000737465.1). Lineage (NCBI taxonomy): Eukaryota > Metazoa > Chordata > Aves > Accipitriformes > Accipitridae > Haliaeetus > Haliaeetus leucocephalus. Next base: position 4,320,011 of record NW_010973041.1, read on the forward strand.
CGATGAACTATCATGGCTAGACTTTAATGAACAGTACAGTTTATTAGCGCAACAGAAGTATAGATTTTTTTGGATTTCCAGTGATAAATACACTGTCTGCAAAGCATATGCAAATAATAATACAGTCGACTACAAAGACACTAGGTTATAGAAAAACTCTACAGAGATTTCTAAGTTTCCCAGGGAAGCACTCCATATAACCAAGTGTTCAAATCTTACCCAATAGGCATCCCTATGGGGCAGAAAAGAAGTTCAGCTGGTTGACTGATCCCAGAAGTCAGTGATGTCCTCCCAACTTGGCTATGATGGTATCCTCCCTAGCATTCATCCTCTCTTAAACCCTTTTATACTATTTTCTTATTTTTAGGTGGAGCTTGAGTGACTCTAGTCATACATATCTTTATTATGATTGTTATAAAATCTTCTTGCTTTACTTTTAAAGGTATATGCTAGAGAAAATTCAGAGCGCATGCTTAGTGAGGGGTGGTTGCACCTTGAAGGTGGGTAGCTTTTGGGATGAAGGAGTGCTTTGGAATTGTGATGAGATTATAACGAGCAAAGCTCACCCAAAAGACATGTTTTAGCGTGTCACTACTCCAGAACTGGGAACTTATGATATAAAACACAATTAAGGCAACAGAGTTGACAGAACATCATTGTTGCACCTCCTGGCTTCAGTGGATTCAATGCAGGGACATTCTATTCTTGTTCCAGCATTTCCAGTTCCCTGTCCCTGCATTGATATCACAGAGCCTGGCCATGGTCATTCCACTCTGCTCCACCGAACGTATCATTTTTTCAGAGTCAGCATACCAGGCTCACCTGGTGTTGCTAACATCTAAGGTTGCAGATTATGTTGCTTAGGGAATTATTATGGAACAGATTCCTTGCATATCCACTGTATTCCACCCTGGAGGTTCACCTTCCCTTAAGAGAGGCGGGGGGACATATCAGTAAGTCACCTCCAGCAATCATTCCACATAATCCACCCCATGACTATAGTCACTCAAGCTTCACAATACTTAAAAAGAATTGGGTATGTCGATCATATATATATCCTGGGGGAGTAACAAGTGAGTTAAGCATTTTTTCATAACCCAAAGCAAACATGTGGGGTGATTATCAAAACAAAACACAATACAGTGAATACTAATAAGATAATGACAGGATGTAATATCTTGTTGAAGACTCCTGTGGCAGGTGCTGACCATCTGAAAGAAGAGTCCCACCATTTATGTTCTCCATCTTTCTTCACTCTTTCCAACACCTGATGTATCCTCTCTGCATCATGATGGACAGTAATCAGAGGGTTTTGTCCATTTTCTCAAACTTGCTTCAACAGACACTTCAGGTCTTCATGTTGTAGGAGTTCTTTCACCAAAGTGAGGTTCATTCCAATCAGGGTAGGCAGTAGGTCATGAATCACTGTGTAGTCAGATTATAGCAATTAATAAGAGGTAACAAGAGGTGAATAATCAAAGTCACATCCCATCATTTTAGTAAAGTTACAAATAAATATATTTGAGTAATTACTTGTATCTACAATAATGTTATCTACAAATATAAAATCACAAAGGGTTGTCATACAAATACATCCTTTTTCAATATATACAAGTACAGTTTCAGTGGTTTTGTTGAGGTGTATTTCAAAATGGCAAACATTCTCTTCAGTGTCAAGACAAATGTCTTGGGCCTTAATGGTATTACTTTCAGAAATGAATCCCTGTTGTTTCTGTACAATGCGTGCATCAACATCAATAGTTTGCCTTTTGTTTCCATTTTGTTGGGCCCATACTCTATGTTCCAATGGAAAAAGTACAGCTCCATCATGATTTAATCCCAGCGCAATGACTGAGTTTATGGTGTATACTGAAGCATTGCGTATTGTGAGGATAAAGGCAATAACCTTATCACTTTCTGCATGATAGGTAAAGTTGACTAATTGCCACCATAATTGAAAGTCCTTTTCAAATTCTGAGGCATCGTCCCAAATAATTTTTTTAATTTCAGTGGGTAAGATTCCTCCCTCTTCTTCTCTAATGATAGCTGCTGCTATAGACTGTATCCATAACTGTGCTTAGATGCAGCTCAAGGCAAAGGAAGTATCACCTTGGGTTGTTCCAAGGGCTTTTACAATTAATTGATGATCATTTTCTTTAATTCATTCCCAGTGGGGTAAAATGTCTGATAGGAGTCATTGACTTGCTCCTAAGGACAATAGGGATTATTTTAATGGATATTCCAATTTCCTTAGGTTGTCTGTAGTAGCAGTTATTTTGTTCATTAGGATCTCAGCATCTATGCTATTTACTATTCCTAATCCTGTTCCCAGTAACCCTGTGCCATCTCATAGTATGCATCAAGACTGCTTCAGAGATCGTCCTTGTAACCATGCCAACCAGCCAGTGTGAGCAGTTCCCCAAAAGGTGGAACAGTTTGATTTAGTTTCTGAGATATCAATGTGTAGCACTAGCTCTAACATTTTAGAGACCAGCTAGGGTTAAAGAGAACTTGTTGTTGTCATCCCATGTTTCTAATTATGTAAGGGCCTGTGCTGAAGATGTGAGGAGTTGTCTCAATAGGAGGCCGAGTTGGTACAAATCTTAATCTTCAATCTTAAACTGGAGTGTCATGCTGGAATTGATTTTGAAATTGGCCCAGAGACACGTTATGAGCTCTGAGAGAAATAGGGTAAAAGTATACCAACATTCATGTCCATAGCAACAGGCATGTATGTGATCAAAGTTGTGTTTGAGCTTACTTCCAGCATATTCTATGGTAATGTGTGAGGCTGTTGCACATTCCATGCTGTTTTCAATTCAGCATCTTACTGAGATGGTGTCTTTGCCTTTCTCCATCAGAGACAGAATCTGTTCATCTCTGTCTTCATCTTCGATAACCCATTTTTGCTTGGAAAAGATAAAATTGTTTTGTAACGCCACTGCAGACAAACTTGGTGTGGATCTATTATAGTTGGTGTAGGCATGGATACATGCCCACCCTATTGTACATGTATTCCATATACTTTGTGTATTAATTATAAATTCAAACAGCACTCCACCTTGGGTGTTTCTGGCCTTCACTGCCTGGGTGTAAATCTGACCCCTGCTCAGCTCACTGCCTGCCTGAGCCCAGGTTCTTCTCCCCAGAGCTGTTCCCAGTCCCACCAGCATTTGTGCTGGGGTCTACCTGACATGGGCAGGGCTGCACTTTGCTTCTGCTCCAATTGCATAGGTCTCCTGTCAGTCCCTTCCTCTCAAGAGACCTAGTCCCTTTAGATGGAGACCTTCTCTTGCATGCTTCAACTGGTTCACCAACACTTGGTATCACCTGCTAACTTGGTAAATGAATAATCCACCTCTTCCTTCACAATTGATAAAGATATTGAACATGAAAAGTACCATGATGGATGCTGAGAACTTCTACTCGTAACCAGCCTTCAAGCAGAATATGAACAATTAACAACTATTCATGAGCCTGATGATCCAAACAGTTTTTTCAGCCACCCAGTAGTGACTATAAGAATGCTGTCAGAGATCATACTGAAAGTTTTACCAAAGTCAAGGCAGGTGACATCCACTGAACTGCCCACATCCATGGACCTAGTCATTTCATAATGGACATAAATCAGGTTGGTCAGATTGCCATTCACAAACACATTCTTCTTCATGTGCCCAGAAATTACTTCAAAGGGGAATTGCATCATGGTTTTCCCAGGAACCGAACTAATGGCGACTACTCTAGAGTTCCCCAATTGTTCATCTTGACATTCTTGAAGATTGTGCAATATTTGTCTTTCTCTGGTGATTGGGGACCTTCTCCAGCTTCTATGACCTCTCAAAGAGATTTCTTACAAGCTCTTTCTGTACCCTGGATGCATTTCATCTGGTCTTATGGGCCTGTTAGTGTTGAGATTTCTCAATACATCCATGATTCAAGCTTTCCTACACAGTAATCTCTTTCCTCCTCAAAACCCTTCCAGGCACAAAGGTCTGTGAGACTCTCATAAAGACTCAAAGAAGCAAAACTTTGGTTATCCCACCCTTACGTGCATTCACTGTCACCACATCACTGTGAGCACTTTGTCACCCTTACCAGCCTCTCATCCTGACTCATCCAGGCAGTTGCCCACTCACTGACAGAGCTCCACATATCTAAGCTGCTCCTCCAGATTAAGGACGGAGCCCTTCTTCCCTCTCATTCCAAGAGGGTCTATATCCCTCCATCACAAGACAGCTGAATGTTTTTTGTGTTCATAAACATAAGTAATAACAAAGGAAGAACATGGGAGAAAACCTGTAATGTATTTTGGAAGACCTCTAAGTGAACACACAAACATATCTGTGACATTATAATCCAGACCTTAGATAGCTCTTTGGAAACACTTTGATCAGAATATATGGATTGATATGAAGTAGCAATATTTTTAAGGTTTATCAGTGAATAATATGTTTCTCCATTTCCTAGAATGTTGAACAATTATGTAATACATAAACACACATACGCATACATGCACACCAGTTTGTATGAAAGTGAATTAGTATACAGTGTGTCAGCAAATAAATCAAATCACCACCACTAGGCCATTCCATGACTATTTATTTGCAAGCTGTATAATGACATGTTTTGATAAAGGTTTATTTCCCTCTATATTCTTCAAGTTTCTTACCTTTTTTCTCACAACTTTTATTTTGTTTTCTGAACAACTTATTAATTATTCAGCAAAACCAAATAGGACATGATTAAGAGGATGTGTCTTGCAAGAGGACTTCAGGAGTGTTGTGTTGAATAGTGGCTGTACTTCAGCTGTAATTACAGCTGGTATTGCACCACTGTAGTCAGCCCAAGAAGATGCACTTGCAACTCCATCACATTTTGTGTTAAATTAAGACCTGAGAGTTACATTGAACATAGACCTTTCAATTGCATGTTTTGTTGTGCAACTTGAAACACGTTATGCCCACACCAAATGTCTGGAAAGTATTGTACAGTGTTTAAGTGCAGAAGGCAGTAGTATCAGAATTTAATCAAACCTAAATTATACAACTCTTACTGTTTTTTTCAGTAATCCATGCATTAAGTGTATAACTATGATATAATATATGACATTATAGAAAGGCAAGCAGCCTTGTTTAAATATATTAGTTGACAGAAAACCCAGTATAACTGTGAAGACAAATTAATTCAGAAGTGGATACTTGAAAGAAGTTCAAAAACTGCAGCAAGGAAGTTGACAATACATATGTGCGCTTTGGGCTGCACAGGGCAGGAGTGATAGCGAACTTCAGTATAGATTGCAACAGTTAGCGCAACAGGTTTCCTGTGATTACAGAAGATAAATATGCACAGACTCCTCAAAAAGAACTTGAACTGTAGCTATCTTAGCAAAGGATGCCTTAAAGTTACCTAGTCATCATCTCTAAAAAGTTAAATTTATCCTGGAATAATCTAGGGTTCAGACAGAACAGGCCATCCCCTAAAACACAGGCTAAAAGTACATTTGGAAATTAAGCAGTAGTCTCAGACTGACTCCTTCAAGACAGATGCAGCTTGTTGATTAGGGTGAGTGCAGTTAACTCCAGTTTGCAAAAGAAAGTAGGAAGGAAGAGAAACATAGGAAAGAATTTATAAACTTGAACAATTTTTCTTCTGTCGGATAATGTGTAACATCCTGAAAGCTGCATAGGCAGTTTCTTATTCCTCTTGTTGCTGCACAGGCAGTGAAGGGTGAGAGGGAAGCGCAGAACAGTCCCCTCGTGCTCCCAGATACAGACCGTTCAGATCACATTAGTTAAGAGCTTGCATGGGTGGCTGACAATACTTTAGATATCCAGGCTAGCTTTCTGCTTTTCCACTGTGCTCGTCTTCTCTAGTAGCATGAGTTTCGCAGAATTCTTCTGTCTCCTTCTTCAGTTATTATGTGTATTCCTCTCTATAAAACTGGATGTTCCTCTGTAGAATGTTTGGAGTTTTCTTTAATTCTGTAATAAAAAAGAAAGCTATACAGCTTGGCTGTATTATGCAATTGTCATAAGGTGGTATAAAAAGCTCTTCCTTTATATTTGTTCCCATTTCTGTCTTTATATGCATGTATCCCTGTCCTGTTTTTTGCTGTAATAGAGTTAATTTTCTTTCTAGTAGCTGGTATAGTATTACGTTTTGGATTTAGTATGAGAACAATGTTGATAACACACTGATGTTTTCAGTTGTTGCTAAGTAGTTGTTTGTACTAAGTTAAGGAGTTTTCAGCTTCTCATGTCCAGCCAGCAAGAAGACTGGAGGGGGACAAGAAGCTGGGAGGGGCCACAGCCAGGGCAGCTGACCCAAAGTGGCCAAAAGGATATTCTGTACCATATGACGACATACCCAGTATATAAACTGGGGGGAGCTGGCCAGTTGGATTGGGTGTTGGGTGGATTACTACTCAGGAGCTGACTGGGCATCGCTTGGTGAGTGGTGAGCCATTGCATTGTGCATCATTTCTTTTTTACATTCCAACTTACTATTATTATTATTATTATTATTGTCTTATTATTATTTTTTTAATTATTATTATCATAATCATTGCCATCATCACCATCATTATTTTCTTCCTTTCTGTCCTACTAAACTGTTCTTATCTCAACCCACAAGTTTTGGGTTTTTTGTTCCGATTCTCTCCCCCATCCCACTGGGTGGGTGGGGGAGTGAGTGAGCAGCTGCATGGTGCTTAGTTGCTGGTGGGGTTAAACCACAACAATCCCCCAGTTCTGCTTCTGTGTAAGTTCTGTGTAAATACATAGCACTATTCATAGAATCAAAGAATCATAGAATGGTTTGGTTTGGAAGACACCTTAAAGATAGTCTGATTCCAATCCCCCTGCCATGGGCAGGGACACCTTCCAGTAGACCAGGTTGCTCAAAGCCCCATCCAACCTGGCCTTGAACATTTCCAGGGAAGGGGCATCTACAACCTCTAGGCAACCTGCTCCAGTGCCTCACCACCCTCACAGTAAAGAACTTCTTCCTTACATCTAATCGAAATCCACCCTCTTTCAGTTTAAAGCCATTACACCTCCTCCTGTCACTACATGCCCTTGTAAATTGTCCCTCTCCAGCTTTCTTGTAGGCCCCCTTTAAGTACTGGAAGGCTGCTATAAGGTCTCCCTGGAGCCTTCTCTTCTCCAGGCTGAACAACCCCAACTGTCTCAGCCTGTCTTCATAGGGGAGGTGCTCCAGCCCCCGATCATGTTCGTGGCCCTCCTCTGGACTCGATCCAAGAGGTCCATGTCCCTCTTATGCTGGGGGCCCCAGAGCTGAACGCAGCAGTCCAGGTGGGGTGTCATGAGAGCTGAGCAGAGGGAGAGAATCACCTCCCTTGACCAGCTAGTTACACTTCTTTTGATGCAGCCCCGGATACAGTTGGCTTTCTGGGCTGCAAGCACACGTTGCCTGGTCATGTCGAACTTTTTGTCAGCCCACACCCCCAAGTCCCTCTCCACAGGGCTGCTCTCAACCCACTCACTCATCACCCAGCCTGTGTTTGTGCTTGGGATTGCCCCGACCCATGTGAAGGACCTTGCACTTGGCCTTGTTGAACTTCATGAGGTTCAGATGGGCCCACCTCTCAAGCCTGTCAGGGTCCCTCTGGATGCCATCCCTTCCCTCCAGTGTGTCGACCACACCACGCAGCTTGGTGTCATTGGCAAACTTGCTGAGGGTGCACTCAATGCCACTGTCCAAATTGCTGACAAAGATGTTGAACAGCACTGGTCCCAATACCAACCCCCAAGGAATGCCACTTGTCACTGGTCTCCACCTGGACATCGAGCTGTTGACCGCAACTCTTTGAGTGTGACCATCCAGCCAACGCCTTATCCACAGAGTGGTCCATCCATCAAATCCATGTCTCTCCAATCTAGAGACAAGGATGTCAAGCAGGACAGTGTCAAATGCTTTGCACGAGTTCAGGTAGATGACATCAGCTGCTCTTACCTTATCCACTAATGCTGTACCCTGTTGTAAAAGGCCACTGAATTTGTCAGGCACAATTGATGTAGAGATTCTGCCTACATTTGATTTTCTACATAGTTTTCAGAATTGTATCATAAAAATCAGCAAGTTCAAGACTAATTTTTCTTCAGAGCTTAGACTAGAAGTTGGAGCTTATTTTTCAAGGGAGCATATCTGTACCATGATACCCTTGCTGGTACATTCATTAAGCAACTGAGGTATATACTTGCCACAAATATATGAAATATGCAACAGTGTGTGTTTGAACAGTGGCCCAACTCCTATCATAGAGAGATACATCAGCTACAGAATTCAGCATGTTGAAGTGTCATAAATATGTGAGGTGGTAATACTGACTACAAAACACTGGCCATGTGTTTTCAGGGGTCCTTCTGCCACAATGGTGAATACTGGGCAGAACAGTCGCACAGTCTTGCTGGTTTCCATGTTGTTTTTTAGGACAGTTGGTAATGTACTGTAGTTATTGCAAAAATTGTCTCTCTCCCACACTTCTGCTTTCTTTGTATCAATAGTATGAACCCTTGCATTGTTCTAATGAAATGTCTTAGTGTATTACTTCCTAAAATATGCTGCTACCAAGATCTTAACACAACCAGCTCCTATTCTGTGTTTTTCAGAATAGATAGAGTCATATTTACCTTGCTATAGTGAGTAAGAAATTTTTAGAGTAATTCAGGAATAATATAGTATTGGACTGAAACCCCTTGAAACCATTGGATCTAGCTGCCACCCATCATCTGAAATGGCTGTGAAGAGAAGCAGGCAGCTACAATAATCACAACGTCTAACATATTTCATCATAAATGTCTTAGCAGAGGTGTGTGTTTGTTTTCAAAGTGAAGGCTGTGTGAGCCCTCTTGGGATTTCAATGATTCTGAAAGAAGACTTTTGCATTGCTATTATTTTAGAACATGAATATTTGCCTGTGCAGGAGAAAAACTAGTATAAACAGGTGCTAGATATTTTTTTAATGGCTAAGGTCTGTGTTAAGCATGTAATTAGTTACCTGACAACTAAGCTCCTATGGGACTCTATCTAAACCCACTTCATATATTGGACGTAAGTGTCCTAAGCACCAGAATACCAGCAAGGGAAATGGGGCAGCAGTGCAATCATATTGTCATTTTTCACCTTCTTTATGAAGAAGTTTGACATTTAAACAAACAATTTCAGGTAAAGGCAAGTTGAAATCATATTTCATCTTCTTTTTCTATTTACCTCTGTGTTCATGTTCTTAATTGTTCTTTACTTTCAGATGTGCTCTAAGAGTAATTGTCATTATTTTCAATACTAACTAAAGATCAATAAAAGTACCTCTTTCAAGCTTCTCAATCTACTTGATTTCTAGTAATTGGCTTCAGAGTATCAGAAGAATTGTTAATAGTGTCACATTCCTACAAGTTGCATCTTGAACTCTCTTCATACTAAGTTAGATGCTGAGAACAGCATTGTTTAGCCATAATCTTCCATGCAAAGTTCCAGTTATTTCAATAGGGAAATAAGATCTACACAGATGGGACTTATGGGACTCCAGCAGTGCCTCTGGAGTACCAGACAAAATTAGAGAAAAGTTTGGCCAAAAGGCCTGCCAATAAAGGACCACAGCAGCAAATGGTAAGTGTGGAACTGAGGTGCTTTAGGCAATTAGGTAAACTAACATGACAGCACATGGCTCTCATGCCAAATCCTCTTATATATGTCATATAAGTACATGTTTCCTATGAAGACAAACTAGGGGAGATCGGCCTTTCTTTGGGCATGTTTACTCAGACCTCTCTCATCGTCCTATCTCCAAAGCCCTCTTCTCTTCTTAATTAGCTTCTGCCATCCAGGAACAATAGAGCATTGCTATGGGTGGCAAATACTGTCTTGTTGAAAAGCCATTTTATTATTCCTGATTGATAAGTATGATAATCTGACATCTTCCCTACAGCGAAGGTGAAGAAGGTCTTGCTGCCAGCGTCAGCCGTGCAGCTCTGATTGGGAGAACTATTCCAGGTGTTTCGCAGTCTGGTTAAGTTCTCTGCATCCAATGAAAAAATAAATGAACTTCTCCTGGAGGACTTTTGGAGGGTTATTTGCTTGATACAAAGGTGGAATTGCATTCTTTTTGGTGCATAGATACACAGATTCTTTGTTTACCAATAATGTTTGCTGCAGGATGTGCAGTTCACAAACATGGGTTTGAATACCATTCCAGACTTTTTTTTTCCAGGCAGTGCAGTTCAAGGAAACAAATTCACAGCTTTTAAATAATCCTTCTACATGGATGCTAATAAGGCCTGGCTGTCCCTGTGGTCTGTTCCCTGATTCTTAAGCTTCTTTCTCCTCACTCTTCAACGCCCGATGTGAGACTCAACATGGGATGTTGCAGGCTGCTAATAGGGAAAAAGTATTGTATTTGCCTGTGAACAAAATCTGTTAGTTCCTAGATGATTCTGGCTGAATGTTTGGGCCATGAAATTATGGAGGAAAAGGTGTGGATATCTCCCTGGTAATTGTTAGAGCAATTTTATGGCAAGAACTTCTGATACCTCCACTGATTTATATCTAGGTCGGTATGGCTCTATGAAGACATAACTCAAGGCACATTTTCTTGACCAGGTACGAAATATATGCAATTTGCAACCTCCGCTCCCTTGGAAATCAGCTGCAATACCAAACAGCATTTAAATCCAGCCATTGTCAATCAATACAAGTCCCTAATTCAGTGGATGAAGCTTTTGCAAATTTAGTCTTTAATCTAGAGGTATGTCAGTACTTCACATTCTGAACTACATACATACAACAGGATAAATTAGCCAATGAAAGGCTCTTGTACTGCCAGAGCTAACATAATTTTAGCACTTACTGTAACTGGCTCAGAACTCCAGTAACACTGGATCACATCATGGTCTACAGTCAGCAAACCTGCATACTCTCTGGTGGAAATTGTAACTAATTACCCCGTAATACAGCATTGCCACTGCTTGTAACAGGCCATAACCTTTGTAGCAAATTTGGAAGACTTCAGGAAGGAGGGTTTTTTGCTTGCTCTGTGTCCTGATCTAATGTCGGGGAAGGTTTCTATACGATCCTAAGAGCAAGATTAAGACACAAACAAGGTCAAATGCCGCATACCCAAAAAAGTTTTTGTTACCAAAAGTATCAAAAGTAGAAAATAGTAGCGATGGGATATAATGGAAGAAAAGGCAGAAATCAAGCAAGCAGTCAGGATAGAGTTGCAAGGATAGTCACCACCACGGATCCAGCGGCGTCCTGTTGGTCCTCAGTCTTCAGTTCTTCCGTGGTGAGTGCACACCACAGCTTGTCTCCACCTTTTCTTTATAGGGCATATCTCGATGATGTATGCACATACAAATTGTTCATGCACTGTTCACGCACTGCAGGTTTTGTCTATCACACGACCTTCGGGTGATCAACACCAGAAACCAGTGTCTTATCTCGAAGACTACAGCTTCCATGGTAGTCTCCACATTCTTGCATGCTTCGTAGGCTCCAGCCCCCTTTCCTTCCCGGGATGCCTCAGTGGCCTGGTAATTGTCCTTATGGACAGAGGAGTGTCCTGCTTAAACAGGCCATCTCAGAGACAAAGGGCTCGAGATAAACAGTTCACAGTTCCTTGAGATGAATGGCTTGAGATGACAGTCCAGTCCCTCACACCTAACAACCTTTGAGACAAACGGCTCGAGATAACAATTCAGTCTCTTACACTCTGTCTGAACTTTTCTTGACCTGCCTCCAGGTTTGTTATTATTCGGTTTAGCTGTGACAGCGATTTCTGTAGTGGACCAGGTGTCTATGGTTGATTTGTTTTACTTTTGTGTGTCTTTGTGTGGTGCAACTGTATTTTTACACAGATAGCAGCAACAAGCAGTGAGTCTGTGAAGAATGAGGTATTTATAACTCTAACTTTAACCACACAGTGCAGAGAAAGGCCTGGTATGACAGCAGAAGTGGACGAACAGGGTGGGGCATAGAGGAGCACAGGCATGCAATGATGAGATGGGGCACAGGCTTGCCACTGGTGACTCCACAGCTATAAACAACTCACCCATGGTCACATAAAGAAATACATACCTGGAACTGGATAAAACTGGTGTTAAGGGCTACAAAGAGAAAAAAGATTTTTTTCTAGCTCTAACAGAGTCAAAAGCCACCTTATACAGCAAATTCACATGTGACCTGGAGCTATGACAGCAAAGAAAGAGGTATGCATAAATGTATGTTAGTAAACATATAAAAATAACTTTGTGTGGATCTTAGAGTGAGGAAGAAGAAACCATCAACAAAGACATCATATTCTTCCTAGCAAAGGACTCCAGATGCTGAAACCCACTCCCTCTGCCACCATCAGTGTAAAATCATCAACCTTAGGACCCAGACAAACAGCAGAAGGGTTACCATAACTTGAAGAAAAAGGGTAGGAAAAAAGAGTGTATAATAATTTTAACTGCATTATTATTCTTTATTTTTTGTAATGTAGTCTAACAATGATTCTTGAATTACAACTATTAAGATTTCAATTATACTATCAATTTTCACTTAAAGTAGTTGGACAATAAGTGATAGAAAAAAAAATCTAGGATAGATAATTCTAAATGGCATAATATTTTATTCTGGAGCTGTTCAAAGATCAACTGCTATGCAGCGGCATTAAATTACATCTTTGGCTGAGTCTTTGTGACAATTACTCAAAATAAATAGCTTCATCTCAAAACCTGAGCCACAGCTGGAAGCCAAATTAGGCTGAAGGACAGCTTGCCAGTGTGCCAGTGTCTCCAGTTATATATTATTCCCAGCTTATTACCAAAATTGCCTTTATCATTTTAATCCACGTAATATTTTCTACTATTTATTAAGCAAATTATTATACATTGGTGTGACATGCACAATTTTAAGTAATTTGCTGAGAGCTTTTTTTGCTGCTTGTCTTAACATGGACATGTTTTGAACAAAATAAGAAAAAAAAAAATCTCCAGCTAAATACATTGAAATCTTTCTCAGGTTGCCAAAGCAAGACCTGATCCTCTCAGCATTAAGTAGATATTTAGCACCCTAACCTTGCACTGGCCTGAAATTTCCTAACACTACCATAGATCATGCAAAGATTTCTCTTTATTTTTAAAAAACTGGAAGCAAAGTCACACTTTAATTGTTCAAAGAATCCTCCTGACTCATATACAGGAAAAAGGCTTAACCGAACATTAAAGGACCACAGTTTTCTCACTTCATTGCCAAAGAATTTAATCTGACCATATTTATAACAAGGTTTCCCTTTCACTAAAATGTAGTGGTGAGAACCCAAACACCTTTTAAACAACGAATTTTTCTCTTCTACGCTCTCCACTTCTCCCTGAAAAGTTAATGTTGAAACCAGTAATTATGAAAGGAGCCCTATATCCTAAAGAAAACAGCAGGGAAGCTCTTTTGATTATTTACTGAAGATACTTTTAAAGAGGGTAGTACTTTGATCATGAATGCCCATTTTCAAAGGCTCTCCAACCGTCCACAAGAAGAACTGAGGACTGCATTATGATATTAAGCAACAGGTTTTTTCCCTAACAGTAGTGGGATATTCAGTACCTGTATGTGAACTGAAGAATGGTAGATATTGCTGTAGTTCCAGCAATTCCTGGTTGTCACTTTTAACATACATTTTACTTGACAACTTTTATATGAAACTGTTTACATTTAAACATCTGTAGAGAAAACACCTGTCTTATTTATGCATATCACACATTAGGATTTTCAGGAAAGTTCCACACAACTGTCAATGGTCTTTAGGGTTTATGCACTATCACAGCATATACATCTATGTTTATGAGCTTTCCTTTTCTTTACCAGAATGAATTTGGTGCTATGCTAAGTTTTTTTGTGAGTGGAAAATTGCTAAATTAAGGGCTACAGAGAAAAGAGGTAAGAACAAATCTCAGTAAAAGAAGGATCTCCCTTCTTCAGCAACATAGGAAGGGCAATGAGGGCAAACAATTATAATTTATATCTGTTCCAGCCATTTATGGAATTTCATGTTCCCTAAACCATCTGACTGGTTCTTGTCTGTTATTAGCTCTGAGAAATATTTCTTCTGAGATGCAGCAGCTGCTTCTGCACCTTACACAATATCAGATAATTGAACTGCAACTTCAAATGGGTTGCGGCTAACTTGAATAGCAGTTTCCGCATAAGAACTTCGTAACCTCTGAAACAGTGTTTATACGTGTGTGTGTCTGGGCATGGGGGTATCTTCTTTAATGCTATGAGTTTTCACATTTTGCTGATGCCAGGAGAAGGCGCACACAGTGAACATGGAACATACCCCCTATCTTTGTCTGGTGACTCCAGAACTGGTGTAAGGAGCTTCAATAACCTCTAAGCTGTTTAAAAATCCACATGAATCAAGGAAATCAAGGAGGCATAGTGGAAAACTTAAGTGATATTCAAACAGACTTCTAGAAGCGCAAAATGACATTGGGTTATTAAAGTATTCCTTGCACAGGTTTGTTCAAAAATCAAAGCACCTTATTAGTCAGACATCCTGCTTCATAGTCTGTCCTGCAATGAACCTATTTTTCAAATTTTTGTTTAAATGAAACTTTTTACAGACACATTTGAAATGTTTATGGATCTAGAACGGTAAGGTCTAATCTCTACTGACATTAACTTTATGTCAACACAAATACTTTTAATAAAAACAATAATTACATTGTGTCTGTCAGATATTTGAGAGTACAAGGAGATTTGTTTTGAAATCAGTGAAGGATAAGCCATTTGACATAAAATATTCACCACATATCTCCTCTATCATTTCAAAATTTCCTTAAGCTTTCTCTCCTTAGCTATCTTCAGCTTGTTTTTCTGATTCTTCTAAAATATTTATAAATTTAAGTGAGCTATGAAATTTTGTTTACAACAAATGCAGTTTAAAACATGGTCTCTGCTGTTGTATCATGTTTCAATGCACCAAACTAAGTCACTGTTCACAAATTTCAGAAAACACAGTGCAGAGCATGCCAGCAAGGACAGAATTTTTCTCGAAAAATAAATTGTTGCTATGATGGAGCCTGAGCATGTTTGTTTACTTATAAAACACAAAAAAAGCAGAAAAGGATTAAAAATGAAGATGTTTTATTAAAATTGTTGAAAATTAGAGGGTTTTATTACATTCAATAACTAGATTTTTCTTTTCTTTCCTCTCTCTCAAACAGCTGCACAATGAAGATGAAGAGCTAAAAAGAATAGGTCTAAGGCACAAATGAAGAAAGTTAAACTAACAGGAACATCTGATATCCACTTTACCTAATGTTAGTCTAATCCTGCCAGTTATTAAGGAAGGTCTTATATGGTACTCAACTACCTCTCCTGATGCTGTATTCTAGAATGAAGACTTCTTATTTGCATGCTTAAGTATGTTTAATAAAAGAAGAAAAGTGTGGACATTACATAACTTAGTGTAACCTCTCTTACATGCCTAACTGTGACTACTTAAAAAATGTCATGCAACTTTTGTTCATCTTGTTAAAGAAGTATAATTTTTACTTTACTTTAGAGTATGAACAATACAAGACATGAAATACATTTAACAAAATGTAATATACTTAAAATGTACTGCATATTGCCATAATGAAAAATGGCTAGTTCTGGTAAACTTAAAGTATTGCAATAAAGAAGGCTTAGGTATGGTATTACAGGACTTCAACTTCTAAATTAGACTTTCATGCATGATAAAGTTAACAATGGGAAGCAGTAACTAATACTGTCACTGCAGGGCAGCTTCCATGAAGTTCATATGTTTGTAACTGGTGAAGCCAAAGTTGCTAACTCTGAAGTGTTTGTGCTTCAGTGATTTGGCTGCTTGACTGCTCAGATATCAAAATAAATCTCAGCAATATTTTAATAGCTGATGAAGAGGAGGAGAAGTATCTCAATATGTTGACATATTAAGTGTGTCCCAAGAAATTTAATGAATACATTGTAAAAAGACCAGCTTTTCTTGGTAAAATTTTATCTGTCATTTAACATTCTTGAAAAACCATTGGCTGTATTGAGATGTTACAGTTTGGTGAAAAAAATGATTATTTTTATCATTTTGGAAGAGTAAAGAAATTATGCCAGGTTAAAATCAGTGAGGTAGTGGGAGCTTTTGACATTAGCTTGTAGGAAGAAATGTGATTATCTCACTAGAAAGTTCCATGAATCCTTTCCAACCCAGCAGGAGGACAATCCTGAATAAACAGAACTTCTTGGTAAAGATGACCTAATAAAAAAAAATAAGGCAGGAACTGGGGGGTAAGCTCTTAGGCAACCCCAGTTCACACTAAGTTTGGCAGAGAAACAACTTTTCCATATACTATATTTCTTAGACACAATCCCACATTTAGAGCAGAGGCAAGTCCTAAGGAAGATCAGACTCTGTCCCTAGTGAATAAATGTCACTTATGAAACATCATTCCACACTATAAATCTTCCATAATTTTTTTTTCAGTCCTGCTTATGTTATCAATCTGATCCATTGATATAAATGAAAACAGGTCTGAAAAAGTTGATGAAAATGGAAGTGTAGACTCTTGTCATTTTTTCCAGTATATCAGAGTCTGAGAGATAAAAGTTGCAGAGTAAGTCATTAAAAATGCCTGGTAACATCATTCATGATGGAGAATAGGAATGAGGTGATCCTGAATGTTTATTTGGCTGAATAGTGGTAACAGTTTATGAGTGAAATCAAAGAGATAAAGGCGATAGTGAGGCACAGTGGTGGTCTTATAATTACCCAATGTGGCTTTAAATTAACTTAAACTAAATGGAATGCTATGAACTTTTAAGAGCAACTATTATCTGATAGGTTTATTCTTTCTCTGTTAGAACATTTTTTTTTTTTCCACAAGAATTCTTTCCTGCTGAAATGGCAAAAAAAAAAAAAAAAAATCGGTGAAGGAAGGGATTCCAACTTTAAGAATAAAATTAAATAAATTCAAGATAACACAAATCCTTGTGTTAGTAAGTGAATTTAAACTGATATTTAAATAAAAGTTTCCTAGAAACTGAATATTGTACTATAAATAATCTAACACAGCAACATGTTAGCTAAAAACATTAAAGAACTTCCAGTAAGTTCCTAGATTACTGAGATCCCCTTTTACTCCATGCCACTGGTTTTTACTTTTTAATTTCCTTTAAATTTCTCCCTGCAAGAACCTTTGCAACTCTGTTGATTTCAGTGTTGTGCAAACATTTAATTTCACTGTTAAAAATGGAAGAATATGTTCTCAGATCTTTGAATGATCATTAGTCTATTATTGTAAATTCTCATCCTTCATTTGTAATCTATGCATTGTCAGTTTTCAGGAATGTGATCCCTCCAGTCTATGCCCTTGGCTCAGCATAACCGTTTTTTCAAGCTTCTGTCTAACTAACAATAGCTAGCTATTGTTTACATTTACACTTAAACTGGTTTTCTAGATTTGATAGAAAAATCTCTACTATGAAACTAGAACTGTAACTTTGGTCTGCTACTAATTTTCTAGATTATGATATTGCAATAGCAACAAAGATGTAATTTTTTTCCCACTTTTCTATACTAATTTCTATAAAAATTCCCATATTTTGCTATAAAAATTTAAAGTCAGAGAATAATTATTATTCTTTTGAACAATAAAATAAATAAATATTCTTTCATGCCAGCCATTGTTTTAGTCCTGTCGGAACCAAGCTAGACATGGTGAAATGAAGTTGCACATCAAGTGATTACTCTTGAACATGTTGCCATGTTCTGTCAGAAACAATCCGTTCAAAGTGACAATGACTGGTGTACACTTCCCTATCCTATCTAAACAGACTGTCATGGTGAGAGGTGCATCACCATTTTTTGCATTGCTGTTAGTAGAAGTAAGGATGTTTATTAGGAGAAAGTGGACTGGTGTGAACCAAGGTATGGTAGGTATGCTGTGTGTATACTTAAGATAAAACATATGCAGCCAGAATCAATCACATGGCTATTCATGGCTGTTCTTTGAGGAAGCTGAGTCTTGGGCTAATGCTGCAACCATATTGATTCATCTTGTATTCAAAGAACAGCTGAAAAGGCAGTCCTTCCTGACATCCTTTTGCTTGATGCTTTCCAAGTCAAATTAGAAGCATTTAGTGCTAGATTTACCAACTACTACCACTCCTTTATATTATGACCCCATGTATATTTTTTTTTCCCAACAAGCCCTTTGCCTCAATCCAAACATGCGGTCTCTCCATGCAACAGCTTCCTTGATGCTGTGCATATCAGGAATTTGTCAGTAGAGCTGTTTTATATAATGTCATTTTTTAAACGGAGACAGACAGCTGTCTAATATTTTACTGATATATGTAATTTCTGAGAATTGTTCCTCTGTGAAAAGATGTACACCTACACTCTATCCATTTTATCAGTTCAGCATCCCAGTATCAGCAATTCAACCACTTAGGGATCAATAACAGAATGTCCAAATACATGTTTGCACTTCAATCCACATCTACATTTCACCAGAGTTATTACCCTATTTTGTCACTTCTGTCTGCAAGGTGGCTTCTATCACAACAGAGTGAGATATGTATTATTTGCAGAGAGAGGAAGCCTGGGTCCACATTAGTAGAGCAATATGACATTCTGTTGTCACTGTTTACTTCATATTTCTTCCACTTCATGTTTCTTCCATTTTCCATTCTAAATGCAGTAAGAATTTGAGACGAAGTTTTCATGTGACTTCAAATGTGCACCTGTTATGTGTCCAAAGTATTATAATGCAAAAAAAGAGTACATGAAAGACTAGCACATACACAAGCAGTGGCATAGTAAGTTACTAACTGCTCAGTCAGCAAGTGTAATGAATGGCCATTATGATTGATAGTTGCTGATTGCCTTCTGAGCCCCAATTCAATGCCATGTCAAGCAAAATTATTGTAGCAATGTAGCAAAACTGATTAGACAGGGATAACCACATTGGTGGACAGATACAGTAAAAGTCTGTTAGTTTGAACATGCTTGAGTTTTTTTAAAAAGATAACAAAGTGCAAATTTACTTACACTTGCAAAAATCTTAAGGCAATTATATTTTATTTAAAAGGATGTGTGCATCATTAGTATATTTAACAAACAGTCCATTCCTGGCAGGGAAAAACTGTAATGCAGTTTTGTCACATAATGATTTTGTCAAATGAAATAAATGTGCTCATCTGTAAATTCAGTTTTGGCTCTTATTTTCTTCTAATTTTCATAAAAATGTAAACCCATTGTTATTTACGCAGTCATTCCTGTTTCACATAAATACAAGTTAGTGAAGAACTAAACCCAATCCGTAAGTCAAGTTTTCTGAATGGTGGTGACCTTTTTATATTTGCAGCTTATATAGCAAATTTTTATATTTGTACAGTTAACATCTGTATTATATGTACCTCCTCCCCTCCTCCCCCAATCCATTGCAAGTGAAAATCAAATAGTTTTGGATGGAAGCTTTTAAATAAGTATACAAATAATTACAGAATAAAATTGGTTCTAAATTTACTGGAAAACTGATTTTACTACTCAAACATATCCACCCATCTCCTGTGCCATACAGGAGTTCTGCCCCTGACTTAGGTTTCTGTCTATCTGTTTCATTATAAAACCCCAAAATGATCCTGAGACACCTTCCTTTGGGAAGTTGAGAGAACAGTTCCTTTTTATAGGCAAGTAGAAGCAAAAAAGCTGGAGTGTCTAATTTTTCAGACTACTCTGTTTTCTCCTACAAGTTCCTACAAGAAAGGTGTTGATTAGAAGGTGCTGTGCTGTAGCCCAGCAGACAGGCAACAATCAGGGTAATGGTACATCCCATGCTGACTTTGCTAACCATCAACCCCATAGGACAAATGGGCTGACCATTGGTCTACCCATGGGAGGTGGTGAGTGAATGCCTTTGCACCACTTGTTTTATTTTGTTTTCTTTCTCTCTTATTCTACTTCTTCACTTATTAAGTAATTTTAATCTTGACTCTTAAATTTTCTTGCTTTTACTCTTCCTTTGCTCTTCCCCCATCACTTGGGAGAAGAAAGAGGGAGTGAGCGAGTGGCTAAGAGGTTCCTCCCTGCCTGCTGGGGCTAACCCACAACAGCATAAGAGAAGTCTGTGAGTTAGAAAACTTCTGATCACACACTTAGCCAAAGAAAAAAATTATGTCAAATACCAATGCCCATATATAATTTCTAGTATTGCCATATATCCATGCAGCATTCAGACATTTCAGAGATGGGTGCAAAAGCATTTGAAAACCTTATTCTGACGCCTGCAGATTTATGCCATCTTCCCATCTGCTGTGGATCTGAAAACTGAGGTTTGAAATCTCTCAGACCTCTCCTGCCTATTTTGCCAAGTACATTCATGTGATAGAAGGAAGGAATAATGAGAAAGCTCACCTTCTCAGAGTGTATTAAGTACAGCTAATCCACAATGCTTCATTCTGTACTATGTTATTTGTTTTCAGCCATTTTGTTTCACTCTAGAGGGTCAATATTCTAGTCTTGGTGTTTAGCAGAAGAAACATTAAAAGTGAGGAGACCAAATTAAAATTAAAGTTACCATAGGAACTTGTAATAAAGTTACTAAGACATTTTTTTCCCTCAGTAATAATAATAAAGGCCATAATTACAATTCTTTAGTTTTCAGCAGAAGTTATAAAGTTTTAGTTTGTAAGAGCTGCTGTTTCAGGTAGCAACTGGGGTCCATGAAAAAAAGATAGATTTTTGTTGTGGTTTAACCCCAGCTGGAAACTAAGCACCACCCAACCACTTGCTCACTTCCCCCTGGAGGGATGGGGTAGAGAATTAGAAGAGTAACAGTGAGAAAACTTGTAGGTTGAGGTAAAGGCAATTTAATAGGCAAAACAAAAGCTGTGTATGCAAGCAAAGCCAAACAAGGAATTCATTCCCCACTTCCCATCGGCAGGCAGGGGTTCAGCCATCTCCAGGAAAGCAGGGCTCCATCACACCTAACGGTTACTTGAAAAAACCTATGTCTCCCAGTATTCCCAGGCAGTCTCCCATCCAAGTACTATACAGGGCCCAACCCTGCTTAGCTTCTGAGATCAGAAACATCACCTCAGCCAATTTGGAACACAACAGATTTCATCATCATCTCAGTACCACCTGGGTGTAATAAGAAAGGCAGCTGAACCACCTGTGTTTAAAAAGACATAACCTAATGGAAATCTGTGGTAAAAAATTCTGTTGGAAACAATTTCCTTAATCTCAACTGTTTTTCCTACTCCTCTTCATCAATAAACAGCCTCTGTGAGAAAATGAACCTTGTTCTCCAAGGAGGTTGCCTGGACACACTGGTGTAGGGAATGCAAGGCAAAGGTGAGGAAAAAATTCAGATAGATGGGCTGTAAAGCAAAAGAGCTCTTTTTTACCAAGCAAAAGGGAGGACCAGGTAGAGGGTAGAGAGAAAACTGTTCAGTAGTGGAAGCAGGAAAAAAAAGAGTTATGGAATGTAGTTGGAAATTATACAAGAATTTCGTCTGAAGTTGAACTGATGGTATGGGCTTGAAACATTGAAAGGAAATGAATGTAAAACCAAAGCAGGTATACCCCACTGTGACCTCAAATCATATTTGTATGATTACAGTCATGTAAGATGTTTGAAGTGTAATTGAAGACATAATTCACATGCACATTTTCAGTCTCCAGACTGGTTGCTATAATCATGAAAAAATTTTACTCCACCTGTAATGAATACCATCTTAATGATACTTTCAATATTTATTTGTGGATTATTTTAGAGTCAGTTTCCACACACACCCACCACCCAGTTTCTTCTTTCCTCACCTGGAAAAACGTCCAGCTAACGTGTGAAAAAAAAACATAATTAAAAAATTAGGGAAAACAGTAAAAATAGGTGTAGCTAAAATGCATACAAAGACTAAAATAGGAATTTACCTCTGCAGTTAAAAAAACCTTCTTAAAGTAAGTAATTTAGTTTACTTCAGATAAGCATAGATAAATTCAAATAAATTGCTGTTGTTTTTCACAAACAGGAAATCACTTCAAATATTTTGTGAAATTGCCAAGTGACTTTCTGTACTTTTGGTTTTATCATTGCCTATAATACTATCCTCTCTGCTTGCATAACTGATAAGAGGTTTAGACAAGAATGAAATTCTAAATTAAACCTTTTTACTTAACTCTAAGTATTTTGAGTTTTCAGCAAGAAATCTTAACATTTTTTATCTCCGTTTAGCTCTCTTTAACACTAGCAGCTTATACTATAATACAAGATAAATAGCCTATAAAAATGTTATCTTTTTGCTCAGAGTTTAAATTAGTAGCTATATCAAAGAAAATACTTTAGCTGAATTTGAGTAGGGTAGCAAAAAGGTGAAATCAATGGAACATTAAAAGTTGCAATCTCTTTATGTCACATTTTATGACCTCATCACACAGATCCCCAGGCTCATCATTCTCTGCATTTCTTTGTTAATGGAATGGGCTTGATCAGCCTCTTTTCTGCATTAGCATTTGAACTGGTGTATTTTACAGTATAGCTTTGTAATGATCTCTAGTTGTTGTTATGGTTATAGTAGTAATGAAATCCATGGTATGATGCAATTAGCAATCTATATAAAAATCTAAGAATTCAAGGTCAGTTCAGAGTCTTCAAAAAATGATAGTTCAACTGGTTGATTTGTAGGAACTTTGATTTTTTTTGTAGCCAAAAGTCACAGAAGAATGTTGCACATTGCCAACAACGCACAGAGGAACAGGTTCATCAATTTATGGGTTCATTTATCAGGCAAATGCCTAGAAGACCTTCTAACAGGCATGGATCCTGATGAGAACTGCAAGCTGGTTTTGAACACAGCTGAGCATTCTTGGCAGAAAAAGATGTCATTCAGTTTTCCTTGCTTTTGTGCAAAATTATGTTTACTATGGCTTTTCTTTTTTTATCTACCACAGCACTGCAGATGATACTTAGACTTTTTTATCAAGTAAAGATACTCTCCTGATGGCTTGTTAACTCAATTTAGAAGTACTACAGTCTTTCACATGGCAAAAAATAAATTTGACATAGGCTTGACTGGTTTTTTTCCTCACAAAATAAGCTCATGCTGATAGTATTAGGATACCCCAGAACTGGTAGTAATTTCTCTAATGGCTGCAGTGGACCAATGGAGCTATCTATAGCTGTAGTTAAAATCTCTGAGAATTTGAAGTAATGCTATTATGGAAGCATAATGGATTGGAAGTCCAATGGATTGGTAACCAAACTGGACTTTTCACTTTTCCTCTCCTTTACATTGCTTTGCAGGATATAGGTGTAGTGATATCTTGCCCGAATACATTTTAAACATGCCTTTAAAACTGCTGAGGTGTCTGAATTATAGTTGTGTGACTTTCATTGTCTTCAACAGGAAATATGTTAGTAGCCCCTGTGCAGCACTTAGTAATGTATGGGCAAAGGATTGAAATCTTAATATATTGGAAAAGAAATACATACGGGCAGAGGGATTCTCATTCCAGACTTTTTTCCTTCACTGAATTCAATATAGGTTTTCCCATTAATTTCAATATCTGGGAAAGCAGATGTTCTTGAGTCTGTGACAGTCCTAAACAAAGAGCCTGAGGAATACACGTCAGCTACTCCCACGACAGCTGGGGCTTATTAGTAGGATACATAAGCCATGCTGATACTGTTTCGTATCTGGGTATGTTTGTACCCAAGGTGGGATTTTTTGTTTGGTTTGGTGTTTTTTGGGGAGGAGGGAAGAAAGGGGCAAGTAAATTTACTTAGGGTAGACACTAACAAAAATGTAATTTTCTAGCTAAAGCCTACTGTAAGTCTGTGTAATGAAACAATTTTCTTCTGTGGAAGTGTTAAAGTCATTAAAAAGAATGACATTCCTTTTCTTTCTATCACCAGGAAAGCCTATATATATATCATTACTCTATGTGTGGTGGTCTGATGTTTTCAGAATGTTAGTACTTGACATAAAGAAACAAAAAAAAAAGAAGTATTATCCATAACAGTGAATACTTCCGAAGTAAAGGAATTTCTTAGAAAACAATGTCAGCATTGTCCTGATGACACATTGTAATCCTCCCATTTGGATTTCTTTAAACCAGACTCAGACTATGCCATAAGTTAGAGAAACGTGAGCATCATCACTGGAGAAAAAACATAAACCACACATAACATACCTACACTTTGACGGCATATTCTGATGCAATTGAAAGTTGTTAGCTTACAACCTCCCCGACCATAACTGGGCAGTTATGATAATTTTTCAAAACATGTCTGGGGAAAAAAAAAAAGAAAAGGAATAATGTGCAATTATGACCTCCCTTTTGTCTCAGGCATCCAGGTTTTCTGTAGCCTCCAGCAGCTTCCTAGTAACATATTTGGCCATCAGAAGTTTGGCTGCTCTCCTCTCCCTGCAAATTACATTAATCAAATTCAGGACATTTACTTGATTGTCTGAAACGATTACATCATGTGATTATGAAGAAATCTTCTAATGGTTCTAGCACATCTTGTGAGGCTTGGGAATTGTTAATTGGCTTTTAAGTGGATATCAGAACAGAACATATGAGCATTGGAATGGCAATCTGAAGAAAACAAGCTAAATACAAAAAGACACTAAGAAATACAGGGAATTAAGAAATTATATAAAGAGATTAAAACATTCATCTGGTGTCCCAGGACAAACAGTCCCTTACTGATAATCCTGCCCTTCAGAAGCCTGCTAGCCATTAACTACTGAAGTTCATCTTCCAGAAGGCAGTTCTGCAGGAAATGATGTTGATAATGCAGAAATCCACTAGAGGTAAAGAACTTCACAAACTCACTTCACAAATGTAAATGGAGCAAGTATCCAAGGATCAAATTAACTCCAGCTGTGTCTATACTAAGCACCCACCTTATTTCTCAAATAAACATATTAAGACCACCAATAGTTTTAAAAACGACATACAGCTGTCAAACAATAATATTCAGTTGTTCTCAATACGAGCTTTGTTCAAACCTAAAACTTTTCAGTGAACAGAACATCCCTGGATTCATTCAATCCCATAAATAAAAGCACCGAAAAACAGTTAGATGAAAAAAAAATTTGTTGGTGGTTATATGAAGGGTTAACAATTGCATTTCTTAGTGCTGCACAGAAAGTACTTGTCAAGCATCACTACATGAAAGACACCTTAGTTAAGCAGCAATGACAATGAGAAAATAGTGATATTATGTGGTGTTCCTATGTATTTGGTTCTCTGGCAGTATTTTCAATTCAATATCCCAAGTATGAATAGTACTCCAGTTGCCTCAAACTTAATGTCAGTAAATGTGACAAAACAAATTAAACAGTGCCTTCTTAAGTGATGAACCTTACCCATTGCAATCTAATCTCATGTATTGTTTGTATTGGGGTAACTCAGAATAAACAGAAATAACAGTGGAAACCTTATATTAAAATTAGCCTCCTCACAAGAATTTGTAAAGCAGGCTGTGCAAGGCACTGGGAATTTTTGTAGGTTATTAAGAATGCCATAGTGTAAGAAGGTGACCAGTGGTTCTCAGGACAGAGAGGGCACTTGAAAAGGAGACAAAGGGATCTTATGCAGCCCCAAAGAAAAGTAAAGCACATGGATCTGATGATAAGGTCTGAACATGGCAGTCTTGGGAGAGTTTTAAGGCCACTGCAGAGCTTCACCAAAGCTGTGACAAGACTAATAAAATGTACTTTCAATCTTTATAGGACACATGGCATCACTTAGCTGACATTTAATGACACCAGATGTATCCCCATCATTGATTTTTATATCCAGCTTCCTTAACTGGAATATAGGGAAAAAAATTCTACAGGTAGAAACCAGTCTGAGGCATTAGATTTCAGCTAGGCTCCTTCTCCTCACACCATCTTCAGTAAGAGATGTGACCAAAACTGAGTCAACAATGTTGCTGTTGACCCTTGATGCATAACAGCAACATGAGGCTGGAATTACTTGGTAACTGCCTTGTGTAGTTAATATTCCTAACGTTGAGTTTTCAGTAAGTTGTATGTAGCAAAATTACAATTTTTCAACAACTACAGAGGAATGAATTATATATGAAATTATGGATTATATATGAAGCAGTAAGGACAATAAAAATTCATTGAGTCTTATAAATAACTTTCAGCTTTTGGAGTTAGTGATACTGTTATGAAAAGCATTTACAATTACAAAAGAAGAAATTATACTGTCTCAGCAAGGTCACCCATGGCCATATGCTGATGACCTCCAGTTTTCTGTAGATCTCATTTCTCCTACACCTTTTGGTCTTCCAGTTCTACTGCCAGTTTGATATCTTCTCTTTGGTACTCTACTCTCAGGTGATATAGAAGAATTGTATTAAAGATTTTCTGGTCAATCTTTCTTTACATATATTTCTTATTTCACCTTTCTTGTTCACTAGATTGCATCACCTCACTTCCAGTCTTCCTGCCTCACAATTCACTCGTTGTGTTGTCCTGCCAGCTAAATATTATTCAATAATATCAGAGACTTTGAAATGAAGAAACACTAGTGAAATGATGACTACTGACCCTGGTTAAGGATCTCGCTTGCTTTAACTCTGTTCAGACTGTATGAATTCCCTTCTCCTACATATCTGTCTGCAAATCTGAGAGTCTTTAACTCTCATAATGGGCCTGTAAGGTAAGGCATTTGCATCACAACCACAATAAACCATACAAGTAACCCACAACAAACCATGCGAGTAGCTTAGATGCACGAGAATTAAAATTCTAGCTGTAAAGGAGAAGCACACCATGCTTCTTGATTTCTGTGAACTTGTGCAACCCCTAACCTTAGTTCTTTAAAATACCAACACTGAAGTTTCTTTGCATGTTTCTCTTATTTCTTCTAACCTTTTCCTCTATTTCAGGCTGAACATATGTACATATGTATATTTTGAAAGCTCAGTAATTCTAGTCTGGTCAAGATACCACGCTTGTTTCAACTTCTGAAATTTTATTTTTGATTAACTAAGTAGACGTGGCTAAAAACTTGTCATTAATAATGGTTCAAGACAAGAATGGAGAATTTAAAGTACAAACCGAAAAAAATTGCTCTCTGTATGTACTCATCCTTCTGACTTCTATCTTACAAACTACTGTTATGGTCCCAATACAAGCAAACACCTGTCTTTTGTTACTCTTAAATTTCTGCTTCTAAGATAAGAAACTTTCAGCTATGAATTTATTCAATGATGGACAGCAGTTAATTCATGAGACACATCCCAGCAACAGTATCAGAAAAGCTCTTATTTTATTTTTCATTTTTCTCCTGTAGATGCACCCATACTCAGAAGAGCACATCACAGGCTTGGGCAAGCACCTCACATGGGTAGCGAAGGAAGGCACCCTCCACCTGTGGCACTGTTCTTCAGGGACATGAGTCCTCATGGATGTCACTTAGTTCTGCCAGGTAATGAAAATTTGAATGTTCCAGAAGAAAATTCTAGGGTGTATTTCAACTGTTTGCTATTCACCAAAATGTCAATAGCTTAAAGATGGCTTAAAGGAAACTTTTTTCTCTGCTTCTCCAGATATAAAGTATTTAACTATGGGTCTCCCCCGGTGGGTACTAAGTATCTTTTACTCACATGTACAAAATAAAAGAAAAATATCTTGGAAGACAGTACAACAGATGCAAGAAGCATCTTTTGTACTGTCTACAAACACTGGAAGGGGCTTACTAGAGAGGTGGTAGATGCCCCATGCCTGTCAATGTTTAAAAGGCATTTGACAATGCCCTTAATAATTTGCTATAACTTTTGGTCATCCCTGAAGTGGTCAGACAGTTGGACTAGATGATTGTTGTAGGTTCCTTCCAACTGAAATATTCTATTCTATTCTGTTCTGTTCTATTCTATTCCATTCTATTCCTTTCATTCTGAATGGCACAAACAAAATGCTGGCTTCCCCAGACACTGTTTGCAAGGAGACTTCCCTTATGCTCTTTACCTCCTAATAAGCAGGGACCAACTTTGAATGTCTCAGTTTTACTGCCTACCTAGACAACATATGACTCAAGTCCCTTCTCCAGCATCCAGTTTTTGCCACATACCTTCAATCCCTGTTACTGCATTCTTTCGGCCACACCTGCCAGCTCACAGCCATGTGCTTTCATCATTTCTCTCAAATACTTGCATTCGTTTGCATTTTCTCATATGTTTTTTCTGTTCCTCACAATCCTTGCCACTGCAAACCTCACAAGAACATGAGCCAAGCTGAACAGCTAGCCCTACTATGTGTATACAAGTTCTTATATGAAGACCCTCTGTATATACTTATGGTTAAACCTAACAAGACTAGTTAGCCATTTAAGATTGACAATCAGGACCATACTTTGAACTTTGAAGACAAAAAATAATTTAGCAGCTTGAAGACTGTCGCCTTGAATGTCCCTCAAAATTAGCAGACTAACTTAACTACAATATTCAAGGTGGTGAGATTAGAGACATGGGCAAATGAACATTTGATTCTATATCTCTGTTATTCTCTGAATTTCTTTTTGTATTTTCATATCTCAATATTTTTAATAAAAGCTTTTTTTTAGGATATTGAACTGTATAGTAACTACAGTAAAACATAATACTATAATATCCAGTATGAAGACACCAAGTCTTTGACATGATGGGAAATAAGACACAGCTTGCCTCCTTTCACTAGACATGAAATAATGTCTTCTTTCTCTCTTGGTGTACAGATACAAACACATAGACAGACAAAAGGGTCTTAGAACAACATTAAAAAAAAAACCGATATCTCTAAGTTGATTTTCTAGACTTTCTTTCTTCATTTTTTTGGTGTTTATTTGACATCCATAGAGTTGGTTCCTGATCTTTACTTACATCTCAAGGGCTCCTAGTACCCCATAAAAGACAACCAGCTAGGCATCTGTGGCATCTTACTTGAAAAGAAAAATGCATAATTCTCTTCAGCTTTAGGCTGTAGCAGTTTTTCTGTCTAGAGATTTTTATCTTGGGCTGTAGTAGGTGGAGGTGCAGAAGGGACAGAGAGCTCCTCTCCAAAGCCTGCACTGCTCTTCTATATTACTACCTACTCCTGTTACCTTTTAGTTCATGTGACCAACCCAAACTTACCCAAAAGCCACTTCTGAATTGCTATACAGCACAGAAAGCTCTTGGGGTAATATCTGCACGTGTAAGCCTGCCATGTGTGATAAGGTGATAGATATACGAAGAAATTTTCACAGTGTTTCTGCTTCCTGTTTCTCATCGCAGCTTCTCTGGACTGCATTGATTCAAGTAGTGCCTCCCATTACCTCACAGCCCATTATCTCTTCTCTACAAATGAAAGACCCTTTTTGCTCCTTTTGTTGCTCCACTCTGCCTTGACTCACATTGGAAAAAGAACCTTGAACCTAAAATATCAAAACATACTTTTCCCTATTTAAATTTTACACAGTGTTTTTCTAGAAGTCTTTAGTGTAAAGACAACTCAGACCTGAGTGAAGAGTTAGTAATAATATAAATAATGTAGCACTCAAATAAAATCCTGGAAAACCATAAAACAGTCTACTTCATACAGTTATGGGAATGGAATGGAAATCTGAGAAAGGTTTTATAGAACAACATGGGAAAAAAGTCCAATCTCCAATACATATTTTGAAAGAATAAATTTCATCAAGAGATTTTAACATGGAGATGCAGAGTTTAATTTCAGGACAATCAGAGGTGCCTGTACATTGAGTACATTATTTTGACCTGTTACAAAATGTTTATTTCAACTAGACATAAGAAAAAATAATCAGTTGTATGTTATGAATTATGCATCCATGGTGTTGTTCCTAAAGTACAAATGTCTAATCTTACAATGCACTGTGTGAGTCCCAAGTTGGCCTATTACTGACTGCCTCTGTATTGAGAAAGACGAAGAAGGAACAAGATCCTGGTGTAAGTACAGTACAAGCAGTGAGGCAAGGACAAGAAATGCAATTGGCAATGACATTAAAGTTTAGAGTCTCACTAGAATTTAAGAGACAAAATAATGCTATGGGAGCAAGGATCACCATTCAAATATCAGCAATATATACAGTTAGAGACGCCTACAGATACACAGTTTTTGGAAGTAATGATATTATAAGTTCTCCATGGGGATCTAAAAGTCAGTCCTTATTCTGTTTCTAGGTAACAGGTAAGTATCAAAGACTCCAGTACTTCAAGGAAACTATTTAAAGGTAGCACCTGAGAATTTTATGAAATACTGTGTGGTAGATAGGAAAATTCTTTTAGGTATAAAATTGAGCTGGGGCTTTATGTCACCTAAGTATGCATGAGCTGGTATCTCTTAACAGGTTTTAAAGGAGATGATTGTCTCACTGCTTGTACTGTACTTACACTGCATTAGTCCCATGCCTGAGGTGGCCAGGAAGGAACTTCTGTTCCTGGGTTCACAACTTAGCTTCTGGAAATCTCCTTCTTTTGAAGCATTACATGTTGGTTAGAAGTAGACCTTGGAATAAGGTGTGATAAGCCAGTGCTCCTACTACTCGGAAATCTCTCAGACATCTGGCAAATAATATTTTGTAATTCCACAAAATCAAATTAGCTGACAGGTCTGATGTCAGGAAGGAGTTTTAGACTGGAGTTTTACCTTTCCAGGTTGTGTACAGATGTTACCAAATGATTTCTCTCTTGCTCTGAAATCTCAGATGCTGGAAGAGTCTCTGATTTCTCCTCAGGTTTTTTACTGGTATTTCATAATTGTAGCTTTTAGTCTTTTACCATACTTTTTGGAAGGTTAGGATGTGATATTTAGAGGTGGTGGGATGGGTGCTCTGTACATCTACAGGTCTATTATTTCATCACATTGAATTGCAGAGGAATGGGCTTAATAACTCATGTAATCACTGTCCTAACCCACTCTGCCAGTGTGGGTGGTTCTGCTTTCCTCAGCCAACCTGTTGGACTAGGCTAAAAATTAGATGGCCTGCAAGCCTTTCTAAAGTCAGGGATAACAGCACTTTAAAAAATTCTCTGAAGTGAAATACACTTCAGTAGACACGCTTAAAGATATTCTGTCCCCAGTCTACCAGGCAGCCCCAGGCTCCCCCAGGGCAGCCAACAAAAATATCTCCCAAAAAGAAGAAAGGAGAAAGATTATGTTTCCAAGAGTATGTACATATATATATATATATATATAGGTATGTGGCCAGCTGAACCTAGAGACCTGTTAAGAGATTATATAGTCTCAGCCTGTATAGCCTCCTTCCTCTGATGGTACAAAAAGTATCCAGCACAATGCAGTTGGAAAGAGAAGTCTCTAAACAGATTTCCTGAGGAAAGTCATCTTCTTTGTAAATGCCTTGCACAGACTTAGCAATGGGTGGTCTAAAATGTCTGAGAAAACTCACAGCCCTTCTTTGCTATTCAATAAATATAATCTGTTTCCTCTTTGGGGGAAAAAACAAATATATATATGTGTGCAACACACACCATATTAAGTATAACATTTTATTACATAACAATAAAATTATATTATATAGATATATCCAATATTATACTTTATATATGCACATAACTTTGCATCTGTCTCTGCCTATTTATTTATTTATTTATTTATTTACTGTAAGTATGAAGAATTGCTAGTCAATTCCAAAGGACAGAACTTTCTGTAAGATTCTTTTTGTTAGCGCTGTTTTCTCACTAAGGAAAATTAAAGAAAATGTACAAAACAAGCATAATTATTAGTTCCCAGGCCTGGTACTAGAGTTGCTCCAGTATTACTCACCACTTTATTTTCTGTATCTGTCTCTTGTTAGAAACATATATTTGGAAAAAAAAAAAAATCTAATTTTACTGTGTAGGTTGCATTCTTTTTTGTATTCTTTTATGAACAGACCAACAAAAATCCTAGCTGTAACAATGTGTTTTAAGGAAATATCCACAAAAAGGCACCCCAGAATTTCAACCTTGCAAACATACACAGTTGTACCTATGGTATTATAAAGAGTTACCTTAAGCAACCAAAATGTACTCAACAGATTAGGATATTTTTATACTAAATCAAACAAGATCAAAAGTTCACATGTTCAATATGCATAAGTAAGAACTTCTGCAAAACTTCTCAATCTACAGATTATGTTGGTCTTTTTTTTCCAGCAGAAAAATAAGCCAGAAATACATTGGGAACCATCTGTTTGACACTAGGAAAGAAAAAGAGAGATGGAAAAAGGACAAAACACTGCAATAGATAATTTCCTTCTTCAGTTTCTTGTTTCAGTTAAATAAAAAAGAAGTCCAGCCTGAATAAACAGACTGCAGAAATCCAATATTTTTTGTAGGATATTTGAAAAGGAAAAAATTATTCCAAATACTACACTCAATAAGGGTCACCGAAGGAGAGTTGTGGGGGAATATTTCACAAAATATCTATTCAGACCTAAAGTATGCCAGTGAAATTGCATTTGGTCATGCATGTTTCTCTAACTCCTGTGAATGAAGAGGTGATCCTTGGATGAAACAAGGGCATTTCCCGATTTGAGTAAACTCTGTGACTTAGTGAATGCACCTTTCTTGTAATCCTCTTTGGAACAGAGCATTCCATTCATTCCTTTTTATCACGTGTTGCAGGCACCTCAGTGGGAAACCCCATCTTCCACAGCGTGGTTTTCTACATCAAAAGATCGTTTAAGTCTAAGAGGATTTAAAATTAATTAGGGAACCTGAAGGGGAGTGCATGTAAGCGTGTGACATAGTTCAGCTCTTCAGAATGCATAACATATGAATGAATCTGAAATTTCTTCAGTGAAGTGCATTATTAAAAGTATATTGCAAATGGATGTACACAGTATTTGCTATCTGAAAAAAAAAGAAGTGAGACACAACTTCACTACTTTATACACAAACACTTGGTTTACACATGCAATATTTCAAATTGTAACAAGAAATAAGAATGTGTAATCTCAAGAAAGGAATTCAAAAGCTTTCAGAAAAAAAACTGAAAAAATAATCATATAACTTTCTCAATGAAAAAGAGTTCTAAATCTTATTTTCCAAGCCCTTTGCTATGCTTAACTACACATAACCTAACTTTGTTCCTGTCCTTTTAAGTCCAATCACCAAAACACTGAAAAGATTTTAGGAATACATCATCAGCAAAGGTTTTTGTGAAAGGCACATGTTCAAGAAAAATAACAAGGGAGATGAGGTTTTTTCATATAAGAAAGATTGGGAAGTTAGAACACATAAAAATCTTGAAATGAGAATAAAAGGTATTATCCTGACTACCCTCAGGCAAATCAGTCCACCACACAAAAATTTTGCTGTGTGGTCCCAAAAAAGCTTCATTGACCTCAGAATGCTGTGGTAGTCATCTGTGGTTGGTTGAAAGCTGACTCAAGATCAGCAATAATTATTCTTCCCATGGCTAATTAATTACAGAGTTTTCACACTGGATGGAAGTAAATTTGTCTTGAAGTAGCAAGTCAAGAGGTACAGCCTTTACTTGTGTTGTTTTACTAGAGATATTTTAAATTAAAAAATTAAATTGGATTTCATTTTTCAATCTTTTCTCCCTTTTCTAAATTTCAAAGACATTAGTACAGTGCACTGTCATCACAAAGATATAAAAAAATAATAGCATTTATACAGCTCATTTGCCATGGATCTAACATAATTATTCTACAAACATGAACAAGCTTTTTCAGATCACTCATCTTGTGCTATAAGAATAGGACCATCAGCTTCAGCATGGTGAGGAGCAAGTGCAAGGTTTTCAAAAGGAAGGTTCAAATGTCAGTTGAATGACATTTACATTTTTCTGAGGAATTTAAGATTCTGAGTTGATTTTCAAAGTGACTAAGGTACAAAGGCCAGCCTTTGAAAACTCTTTATTTGACCAAAGCTCTCCTAAACCTGTAGGCTTTATTAGTTCCTTAGTCTTTTAAGAGTCAGCAGAACTTAAACGTCATTTACTTGGCCACTTTTGAAAATTTTGCTACAAATATTATGAAAATGAAACATGAATATTGGAGTCAGGAATAATTTCCCATGATTAACTTTATACAGTTCAAGTAGTGAAAGTGTCAAAAGACTACTCAGTATTTAATGATAAACATATATGTAAGTTTTCACACAACTGACTGAACAGACTTCCAGACTGGTGTCATTTCTACTGTTTCACTAATAAATTGTAAAAAAAAAAATTTGTCCTACATAATGAAATACCTTTCTTCCTCCATTCTGCTCTCCAGAATATTAAGTACTTTCCAAAACATTTTCCTCCACAAAGGGGTAGAATTTATTTCTGTGTCTATTGAACTAAGGATGTATTCACAACATCAAAAACCAGAAAGCATGTTACAGATATTTTTAGTTTCTTGTACAAAAGCTAAGTATTTGTCTACAGTAAAATAAAAATTTTTTATTTAACTTTACCATCTCATATTCACATACACTACAGCTGCATGTGTATCATCTACTGTTTGCTAGACAGAAAGATCTTGGCAGAAAAAGTTACTTCTTTAAAACAGGTTAGAAATTAGACCCGAGCAAATGTTAGAAAAAAAACGTGAAAACCATTTGCATTTGCAAAGAGAATCTACCATATTCTGAAATCCTTTGATGCCAGTTTACTTTACTTCAGCTTTTAACTTAACAGGGAACCATGAAAAATCATGCAAATTTAGGGAAATTACTATTTCTTAATGTATATTTTTTCCCCGGGAATGTGATAATTAGTGTTCTTTAGATATGAAACTAATGTGTGCAACACTACTGATTTTTCCTCTTGAAGAGATGATATATCAAAGTCATTAGCAGCATTGGTACTTTATATTACAGATAAATATGCAAGGGTAAATTTGTTGTCAGCCAGTAACAGAAGGAATTTGCAAGCATTACTAATTAAACCAGTTAGCTGTATAAGCCAAAATTGTAATTGTAGAATGTATACTTATAGCTTAAATGATTTGAAGAACGGTTGAAAATCAGGACTAATTTAGAATAATTAAATGCTTGAGAATTTTGAGAGATGCTTACAGCCAATTTGCTCAGTAAAAAAAGTGATAATCAATTATTTGTTGTCTATTCTTACTTGAATTCTGTAATTTGCTGAACTTCATTATATCTGTGAGGTAAAGAGTAAGCAATTAATAGGACAGGGTACAATGAAATTACGGGAAATGAGAACAAGAAGATATAAACCCACCTTCTACCAACCTATGCAAAGACATTATGCTTCAGTATAAAAGTAGTACCTCACATCCATTACCCTGGATACAGGTAATGCCTGGCACTATCATATAGTACAAGTAGTGTTGAGTTACAACGAGAGAAAAAATATTTCTTTCCAAACACTGCTAAATGAAAACTTTACAATTCTGTCAGTTCTATAATTTTGTAAGAATGGGTTTGCTCTGTTAGGTTTTTAAAAGTGAATAATAGTCTATAATATTTCAATTTTGTACTCTGCAGAATTCAGAGTGAATTTTACATGATGAAATTTTGAAATTAGATCAGCTTTAATTTGAAGACCAGCATTAGGCACCTACAGAAATAAACTTGCTTATTCAAATGTTCACAGCAAAACACCAAACAGGAGATAGAGATTCAAAGGACTGCGGGTCAGGCCACCCATTTTGCTTCCTTAGTAAATAATCTGGAACAGAGTTTTTGTTATTTGGGCAATATGTAACCGTGAAGAGCTCTGAATAAACCTGAAATTGGAAATGGTTGAGTACTTTATAAAACAGATGGAAGCACAAAAGGGTCTATAGAAATTAATATGAAATTAAATTTTATTTATAACTATATATTCTAGAAAATGTATAGTCTAGCTCAGACCCATGGTCCTGTTTATTGTTTAGTTTGAACTGACTAAATGTTTGCATATGATTAGATGGCTTTCATGTCTTTTTGTCACTTTTTTCTTAAGTCTTTCTGTATTTATGTCCAGTTTCATTTAATTTTACAGAGTGAACATCGGCAGTTTGGGATTTTACTTCCTCTGTAGAAGCTTTTTACTTCTATGAATATAATTTTCATGTTTCATTCATGTTTCATTTTCTATCTGGTAAAAGGTATTTATTACAATTAATTTCATTGTATTTTTTTTGTCTGAATTCTGTCATGTCTATTGTTCAGAGGTAATGCTCTAGAGTTTTGTCACACTGGTGATTTGAATGCAGAAATTTTCTGCTCTCTTTTTTCCTTAATTGTAAATTCTTGTGTTTTTTGAAAGAAAACAACAAACTATGTCTGCTTAAGAAAGTTGTTATAAGTAGAGAAATTATTGATTATTCACAAAATTCATATTTTTGGGGGAAGTCATATATGAACTGTGTGCAAAGATGACTTTGTATGGCAACCTTTAAAGTTCATTAAAATATTAAACTCATAACATATGTTAATCACAACCTTCATTTTTTCTCTCTTTTAAGTCTGTGCCAAATCCACTTGGTTTATTTTCATTTTCAAGGTAGTCTAAAAATAAAAAAATAAAACAGCAAACACTGGCATAATGAAAAGTAGTTTTAGGAGGACCATGTTGTGAAGAGGCGTTTTGGAAAATAATCTAGTTATTTCTACTTTCTTTGAGTCTTGTAAGAGCAACATAGATATACTACATAACTAGCCAATCCTCATGAATGTTACAGATATTACCTGACGAAGTAGACAGAGGCAAGATTCTGCTATCTTGCTGGTATTTCCGAGACTACAGAACACACAACATATCCACATGTAGTTTTTGTACATGACTTTTACTGGGAGCTTCATGGACAGAAATAACTAGAATTTTTAATGTCTCTGTCATGAGATTGTTTTTTTTATGATCAATGAATTAACGTTCAGTACAGACATCTAAGGTTTATCACTGATATCATAAATCTCACCTGCTGAAATAAGCTTGCCTTTCATGACTGTTTGTACAAATTATGACAGTGTGCATAAACATTTTTTGTTTGAATTCCAGGACTTTAAGGACAATTTTAAAAGAATGTTTATGTCAAAGAAACAGCGTGAACAATTTGCCCTTATTTTGTACTGTGGCAAACTAGCCCAATGCAAGTTTCAATTAGTTCTAAACAACACATAAAAGGGCTTACAGTGTCACTATAGGTGACAGGAATTTGTAACATTCTTGAATATATAAACAGAGATTGGGGGAATTCTGTGTTCTTTAAATACATGATTGACAAGATAACTGTTTGTGTACAAAGTGACCTTCAGGGATCTACATACAAAAATATACTGAAAGTTATGAAGGACTCAGAGAATTGTAAGAATATTTCAAAGACCCATCTATGAGAAATGACAGACCTATCTTCTTGGTCTACTGCCAAAAAATCCCAAACCAAAATTGTCTCCATATAATCCATATTAATAGAGGAGATCAATTCCTCTGTAAAATTGTTCAAAATTGTTGCGATTGATACATTGTTCAAAGTTTTTCTCATCAGAATGCTTGCCTGCAGAAACAACTTACTGAGGTGAATTAAGAATTATACATAATTTGAAATATCTGAAAAATTTTGAATATTCTCCAGAATACTCTTTTGAATATAGTGTATATATAAATAGAAAGGATACTCTTTTTTTTTAATACACTTCAGAAAGATAAACTCTATGTCATGAAAAGATATGGTTCTGATGGTGGAATATATGTCAAAATTTTATGTCCTATGTTAAGCAGATTAAATCTCCTAATAATCGCATTCTTCTGCCATTAAAATCTATGAATCCATTAGTATAACCCGCAAACTACAACTCATAGCCAGAAATTTTACATAGTAACATAATGATTGTCACATTCCTCAAGAATATGCCAAAGCTTTTTAACTTTTAAACAGGAAGACTTTATTAATTCAAATCTTACACAAGCTGTCGGAACTCTGTTGTTGGAACAGCACTGAAATATTTTCTTTGTTGTAATACTGGCTATTTCAGCTTGCCCAAATTAATTGCATTGAACATCATCAGACAATTCTATTAGCCATACCTTTTTTGCAAGACATTGGATGATTATAAATGTACTTTAATGCTCTGTAAAGAGAAAGCTCTCAGGTTAAAATTACAGCTATTCTTATGTTCAGAAAGAAGAAATCCTACACACAGCTTTTTTTGTCTGCCTTCCATGATTTCTGAGAAATCAGGAACTTAGTGGTTATTAGACAACTGAATGTGATTGTGATTAAGATTTCTCCTCTCCAAGGAAAAAAAAAAAAAAATCTTGATTCACTTGCAAGCTTACTATGTCCAGTTATCGCATATCTTTTTATGCATTTTTTGTGTTATGTTCCAGTGAAAACATGGAAAAAATACACAATAACTTATCAACAATTCCGTTATCTTTATGAGCTAGCAAGAATAACCAGATGTTGTGGTTTGAGCCCAGCCAGCAACAAAGCAAGATGAAGCCGCTTGCTCACTCCTCCCTCCCT
Source organism: Haliaeetus leucocephalus (assembly GCF_000737465.1). NCBI lineage: Eukaryota > Metazoa > Chordata > Aves > Accipitriformes > Accipitridae > Haliaeetus > Haliaeetus leucocephalus. Next base: position 4,358,466 of record NW_010973041.1, read on the forward strand.
CTGGTCCCAGTGGGATGAGGAGGAGAAAATATAAAGCTCATGGGTCGAGACAAGGACAGTCACCACTTATGGTCACAGGTGCAATACAGGCTCAACTTGGGGAAAAACAAAATCAATTTAATTTACTACCAACCAAATCAAAACAAGGATAATGAGAATCTTAAAAGCACCTTCCCTCACCCCTCCCTCCTTCCTGGCTCAACTCCACTCCTGGTTTTCTCTACGTCCTCCCCCTGAGCTGCACAGGGGGATGCGGAATGGGGGTTGAGGTCAGTTTGTCACATGTTGTCTCTGCCGCTCCTTCCTCCTCAGGAGGAGGACTCCTCACTCTTCTGCTCTGGCATGGGGTCCCTCCATGGGAGACAGTTCTCCATGAACTTCTCCAACGTGAGTCCTTCCCACTGGTGGCAGTCCTTCAGGCAAAGACTGCTCCAGCGCGGGCTTTCCCATGGAGTCACGGCCATCTTCAGGGATGTCCACCTGCTCCAGCATGGGTTCCTCCCTGGGCTGCAGGTGGACATCTGCTGCCCCGCTCCCCTCCTTGGGCTGGGGGGGGACAGCCTGCCACCTCACCATGGGCTGGAGGGGCATCCCCTCCTCCGGCACACCTCCTCCCCCTCCTTATTCACTGATGTGATGGGTTGACCCTGGCTGGACGCCAGGCGCCCACCAAAGCCGTTCTATCACTCCCCCATCCTCAGCTGGACAGGGGAGAGAAAAATATAACAAAAAACTTGCGGGTCGAGATAAGGACAGGAGAGATCATTCACTAATTACCATCACGGGCAAAACAGACTCAGCTTAGGGAAAGTTAGCTCGCTTTTTATTACAAATCAGCCAGAGTAAGGTAAATGTGAAATAAAACGAAATCTCAGAACACCTTCCCTCCACCCCTCCCTTCTTCCCGGGCACAACTTCACTCCCGGATTTCACCAAGCCCCCCCAGCGGCACAAGGGGGACAGGGATGGGGTTTACGGTCATCACATGTTATTTTCTGCCGCTTCACCTCCTCAGGGCGAGGGCTCGTCACACTCTTCCCCTGCTCCAACGTGGGGTCCCACCCACGGGAGACAGTCCTCCACGAACTTTCTCCAACGTGGGCCATTCCCACGGGCTGCAGTTCTTCACGAACTGCTCCAGCATGGGTCCTTTCCACGGTGTGCAGTCCTTCAGGAGCACATTGCTCCAGCGTGGGTCCCCCATGGGGTCACAAGTCCTGCAAGTCCTGCCAGAAAACCTGCTCCGTGGGCTCCTCTCTCCACAGATCCGCAGGTCCTGCCAGGAACCTGCCTCAGCGCAGGGTTCCCACGGGGTCACAGCCTCCTTTGGGAACCCACCTGCTCCGGCGTGGGGTCCTCCACGGGCTGCAGGTGGAGATCTGCCCCACCGTGGACCTCCCTGGACTGCAGGGGGACAGCCTGCCTCACCAGGGTCTTCACCACGGGCTGCAGGGGAATCTTCGCTCCGGCGCCTGGAGCATCTCCTCCCCCTCCTTCTGCACTGACCTTGGTGTCCGCAGGCTTGTTTCTCTTACATGTTCTCACTCTCTCTCCGGTGGCTGTTTTCCGCGTCCCAACTTTTTTTTTTCCTTCTTAAAAATGTTATCACAGAGGCGTTACCACTATCACTGATTGGCTCGGCCTTGGCCGGCGGCGGGTCCATCTTAGAGCCAGCTGGTATGGGCTCGCTCTCTCTCGAACACAGGGGAAGCTTCCAACAGCTTCTTACAGGAGCCACCCCTGTAGCCCCCTCCCCCACTACCAACCCCCCTAATCAAACCCAAAACACCAAAGAGTAAAGTGGTTTAATTCATAAAAACAACAAAAATCTCCACACATTTATATGTAAAGAGGTCAGATAAGTAATAACTGACGGAATAAAAATGCACTATCTAAAAGACCAAAAAAAAAGAAAAAAAGGAGTGCTTGCATCCTTTGGGATAAATACAACCTTCGAAGAACTTGCTTTAAAGGTCAGGAAAGGATCACCAGGGACTGATATCATCATAGGCTTTTAAAGTGCATTATCTCAGTCTCACTCTACCAGTTCTTTTCCCTGCTTTGGCGAGGAGAAACACAACTACTGCAAGATTAACACTTTAGGTAAGTTTCTTACTTAATTCAAAACCACTTACTTATACAACCTTCAAATCCAGAAAACATCCCTCAGTCATATCAGGTCTGTTTATCCCTGCTTCTAAAATCTGAAACAGATAGAAAACACAGTGAGTTATCTACTGAGTAACACAAAATATTTTATTATGTTAGTGTATTCTCTTGATTTCTAGGCTTGTCATAGCCCTGCTCTCCAGAAATCCCCTGGGCTGCCGCACTTCTGCAATTCTGTGTTAAGGGATAATGCAATACTAGCTGCAGAGACTACAATTTACTACCTTACAAGGGAAAAACTGCCTGTTTCCAGTTTCAGAATTAAGGTCTTTTAGCCAAAATACTGAAAACTAGGCACAGGTTTAAGAATTTTGCTGAACTGAGCCATGTTTACAATTTGGCTCTACAAAAGATCAGTATTCATAAATATCTTTAATGAAGAAATACATACCTGCCCATGGCAGGGAGGTTGGAACTAGATGATCTTTAAGATCCCTTCCAACCCAAACCATTCTGTCATTCTATGACAAGCAAAACAAGTGAAAATTTATTCTTTCAAAATGGGCTGAAGAAAACCAGCATTTTCATTTAGTAAAGAACAAAATGTATCCTTCATAGTATCATGATGTATGTGATATGAAACCTTTGTCTGTGAAGACTACCAAAATCTTTCTGAGATCTAACTTATCTATGTGTATACCCAAATCTTTTATTTATAAAAGTATATCTAAATCTACACTTGTTTCCCTTAGAGTTAGTATTTTCCAATGTAACAATGGAAGCAGTTATAACTAATTATTGAACCTAAAACCTCATGAAGTTCTTGTTGATAACACTAAAATTTGCACTCAGTAAATTATATTTATACCAGCAAGGGTATTTACTGTATTTGGTCAGTGTCTTCTGTAGTGTTATCTTCTACTTTAACATTTTACAGTTCAAATCAAGAATGAACCCTCTTCATGCTGATATAAACCCTTCAGTAAATAAATGTTCCATGTAACATAAAGGGTCATTTATGAAACTATTTATAGTGAACGACATTTACAATTTAGTTCTCAGAAATTAATGGGCATTGTTTCTATGACCATGTACCATTACATGATAAAGTATGTACAGAAATGTCACATTACTGAATAATCTTGTTTCCTGGATAATTGGTGTCTCAGATTATTATTTTTTTTTTCATCTTAGAGAAAACTGAAAGTATTTTGACTTGAATCAGGAAATTCAACTGGTTGTTATTTTGTCGGATACTCAGACATAAGTTTCAAAAAATCACACCCATAGTAAATATTTTGCTTCTTCCTGAGGCCTGCATCTGCTGAGTAAATTCATAAAGAGAGGTATATCAAGGTCTGGGCAGTATTTAATCTGGAAATGTCCACTTATTGAACCAGAGATGTCTTTCCATTTATCTTTGGTTTTCATTACTTGGAATAAGACATTTATTTCTTCCAGAATTTCTTCAATACATGAAAAATACTATTTCTATTTCAAATAAAAATGATAATGCCTTTACCATTATTGCTATCACATCTGCTCCTACTATGAAAATTAGGTTCTAATGGACCACTTTCTTCTCCAGCTAGCCCCAAGACCTTTTATTAGGTTCAGTTTCAGAGGGATGGGGGGAAAGAATGTCAATGAACTGTGCTCTTATAATTTTTTTGGTTTTCTGCAATGAACTGAATGTATAATAAAGGAAGCTTTTATCTTAATCATTGGGAAAGCAATATGTAATGTACCTGGGGCAGAATTTGTGAAATTCCATGCCCAGGTCCTAGTTAGAGAAGAATTTATCTCCTCAAGGTTTTTAAGTTAATGTTATAACATTGTGTCACAAAATTACTCATATTCTTGGTATGCAGCACTGTCGCAAGTTCAGTAAATATTTTCTTGATTTATCAAAGAGTTCTTTCATTCATTCCTTCCCCTCTCTTACATTTAGATACAGCAGCATATCTCAGACACCATACCTTCATTTGCCTAAGAGAAAACCTTTTTCTACATAAGAAAAGTTGGTTCTGGCACATTTGTAGTTTGTTGATATGAATCTTCCCTGCAGCCCAACCCAAAGATTTAAAAATGCCCTGTATAATAAATGTTTCTCCCTGAACCTACATAATAGACAAATCCAATCAATATGGAGCAACAATATCCTGAGGTGATACAAATAGGAAGATGGCACAAGGAAATATAGAATATAAAAGAACATCTTTTGGGAAATAAAAAGGAAAACTGAGAAAAGTTGAAGATTATCTCAGAAGCAGGGCAGAACTGCAGATACAAATAATGAATGTGTACATACATTTATAACACAAACTATTTTATTCCACTCTTCTAAATAATGACCTACCAGAATGGGCAATATGACCTACAAGGTAGGAAACATATATAGACAACATGACTTCTTGGGGGGGTGGTTGTCTAGGGATGTTTGTGGTCTATTGAAAATCTTTTTTCTAGCTGTAAGTTTTCCTTTTCTTGGCAGAGTTGATCAGCACAGGTAAGTTACTTACTGTATGACAGGACAGCTATAGACTGTCACAAATCATTTGTGCCCTCTAAGCTTTGGGTCAAATTCTGAGCTGTAAACCATGAACACTTGTTTCAGCACCAGAATAGCTGTAAATATTTTGGCATCCACAGATTTTCCAAGTATTTTGTACTGGAGTAATCAGGAAACAGAATAGTGCATTTGGAAAATGGGTGGTTTTCAGAAAGTCCCTTTCACCAAGGGAATTCTTGCTGGTGACTAAGTAGGCTGCACTGAAGTCAGTTTTTGTTAAGTTCATTAATATAGCTACAATTCCAATGGAATAACTGCCAAATCCCTACTGTATTGGTAGTTCATGTTATGCATTTTATATTATTGTGGAGAAATAAACTAACAGTAGAATTACAAGGGAGCAACCAATTATTTCAGCTCTTGTCTTAAAAATGTCTCACAGATATTTCGTATCTTGCTGCATAGCAGGTAGCTATTAATAGCAGAACCATTGGGCTAGGACTACGGATGCCTACTTTTTATTTAAGGTCTGCTGTTGAACTTTTATATAAGCTTGGACAAGTTATTTCATTGCTTCTCATTTCACATTCTCCCAATAATAAAATTCATAGTATAGAATTAAAAAGGCTATAAAAGACTCAAGTGTTATTTTTTCATTGGTAAGGGTAGTAATTTTACAAGTGCTTAATTAACAAGTATTGCTGTTCTGTCAGTATGATATCATCTTGCTAACAGATTTATAAAGTAAAGAGATATAGCTCTACATACAGGAACTTACCAGCTACTTGAAAATTCCCTTGGTATCTAATACAAAGATGAATTTAAACAATCAGTTCTCTGTTTTATTTTTAATCTTTACAGTATATGGAAAAGAGTAAAAAGAGTTTGACAGAGCATAGACAAAACACAGGGATGCCCACTTCCTGTGTGCTTTCCATGCAGTGTGGAGAAGTCATACAAACCATTGGATTCCTGGCAAACCATCGATTTTTAGAGTTTTTCAGGTCACTCGCCTCAGGAGGACTCACAGAGTAGAGGATAAAGGATGTCAACACTTTGCTTTTCAAAACAGAACCATGGAATGACAGAATGACAGAATCACAAAATTGTTGAGGCTGGAAGGGACCTCTGGAGGTCATCTGGTCCAACTCCCCAGCTCAAGCAAGGCCACCTAAAGTCAGGTCCCCAGGACTGTGTCCAGATGACTTTTGGATAACTCCAAGGGTGGAGACTCCACAACCTCCCTGGGCAACCTATTCTAGTGCTCAGCCACCCTTATAGTAAAAAAGTATTACCTGATGTTCAAAGGGAACCTTCTGTGTTTCAATTTGTGCCCATTGTCTCTGTTCCTGTCACTAGGCATCTCTGAAAAGAGTGTGGGTCTGTCTGCTTTGTAGTCTCCTTGCAGGTATTTATATGCATATATATATATATATACAGCCTTCTCTTCTCCAGGCTGAACAGTTCTGGCTCTTACAGCCCTTCCTCATATGGCAGATTTTCCAGTGCCTTAATAATTTCCTGGCCTTTTGTTGGACTTTCTCCACTATGTCCATGTCTCTCATACTGAGGAGCCCAGAATTGGACACCGTACTCCTGATGTGGTGTAAACAGTGATGAGTAGAGGGGAAAGAACACTTCCCTCAACCTGCTGTCAACACTTTGTCAAACACTGCCCAGAATACCTTTAGGCTTCTTTGCTGCAAGTGTACTTTGCTGGCTCATGTTCACCTTGGACCAGGACCCCCAGGTCCTTTTTTTGCCAAACTGCTTTCCAGGTGGATGATCCCCAGAATATATTGGTGACTGTTTTTTTTTCCTCCCCAGGCGCAGGACTTTGGGCTTCCACCTGTTGAACCTCATGAGGTTCCTGTCAGCCCATTTCTCCAGTGTGTTGAGGTCTCTCTGGATGGCAGCACAGCCCTCTGACTTATCAGTTACTCCTCTCAGCTTTCTGTCATTAGCAAACATGCTTAGTGTACACTTTGCCCACCATCCAGATCATTAATGAAGATGTTGAAAAGGACTGGAGCCAGTATTGCCCCCTGGATTACAATGCTTAATTACTAGGCTTCAGCTAGACTTCATGGCACCGGTCACCACCCTCTGAGGCCCGGCCATCCAGCCAGTTTTTAATCCATCTTACTGTCTGCTCATCTAGCCTGTTACTTCAACAGATACACTATGAGGATCTTATGAGAAACAGTCAAAGGCCTTACTGAAGTCTAGGTACATAAAACCCACCGCTCTCCCCTCATCTACTAGACCAGTCAGTTCATCACTGAATTTTAAGTTGGTCAAGCATGACTTCCCCTGGGTGAAGCCACACTCACTGCTTCTGATGATTTTCTTGTCCTTAATGGGCCTGAAAATGGTTTCCAGGCTTAGCTGCTCCACCAGAATAAACAGATGATTTCTTTGTGCTACTTGGACTGTCTCCACTTCTTATCACAGACTCACACTTTTCTTCTACGTTAATAAGATCCTTACAAAGTGAGGTCTAGGTGGCTATGACTAGTTGGACTGCAATATAAATACCCATGTCCTTTAATTAAAACTTCTAGCCTAGGGTACTGGATTTTTGAAGAGGCTGAAATATCCCAATAAGTTTGTTCTTGCTCTTTCAGACTTAGGGAAACCCTGGGTTTTTTTATTCCTGAGATAGTTATTTTGCACCAAAAATTATTCTTTAAAAAAAAAAAAAGGAAAAGAAAAAAGAAAAGAAAGCAATTGTGTCTTGCTGGAAAAATACTGGAAATTAAGTTTTTCACAGTATTTACTTCCCAAAAATGTGAGTTATATCTTATCTCTAATATTAACAGCACTTCTTGCCTGTTTGTTTGCTATTTTTCTTTTCCTTTTTGAAATAAATCTATTTTCTTTGCATTTTGGGAGGGTGATTGTTGCTACTGCATGTCTCTTTCTTGCTTACTGTATTACAGCTAAGGAAGACAGGTAAAGTGGGGAGTTGCTAAGATTGCCCTTCATCACCTAGAAAGCTCTGCACATAGGTAGCCAACAAATTCCTTTGCTTCATGGGCAGGAATGAGCTGCACATGATGAAATATTTCGTGCATTAGTCATACCAATAGCAGGTTGCACCTCCTCACTGCTCTTCTGTTGCTCTTCAGTGCTCTTCAGCCTAAGTTATGGACCTTGCCTACCTGTTTCTGCAAATATAAGGCATAATTATTTTAATAACATTCTTCTAAAAATCAGTATTTCTTAATTTAGATTTTTTTTCTCTCCTTCCAGTCCCCCTACCTGGAGGGAGAAAGGCCAAGACAGAATTGTTAAAAAAAGTAATTCTGAGATGCACCTTCCATTGCATCAGGTCATTTTATAATTTGCTTTCCACTTACTACACTAGCATCAGGCTCCCAAAAATTCACACCCTATTCAGCAACAGCATGAGGAGAAAATGAACAAGCTCAGAGATGAACAATTTTGGATGAAAATTAAAAGAGATGAGCAGGAAAAATATATATGCCTGGAGATTAAAAAAAAAAGTGAGCAAATTCTTCCTGTCAATCCACTTTCAAGCTGCCGACAGAGATCTGCCAAGTTTGTATGAGGTAAACATGAAAGAAAAAAAAAATCAGACTGTATTGCTAAAACATACTCTCAGGCTAACACTAGATATTACATGTCCAGTCACTTTTTGTTATTGAGAAGGTCCTGCAAAGGAAGGACAGTGTATGTACTCTCAAAACTACTCTAGCCTTCACCTTGGAAATATAATTGTCTCCTACACTGCATCTTCCATACACTTGAACTCTGGATATTATGTATGTCAGATTTTCAGCATAGGGCTTGTTTTGTTTTTTTTTTCCAATATATTACATGACTAATTCATTTTTTTTCCTTACAATAATTTGTTAAAATCATAGGTGCATGAAAAAAATCTATCAAACGTTTCAGAAAAGCACCATTTTTTACAGCAACTATTCAATAATATTGTAGGCAGCAATGAAAACTAACATAAACTTTGAGATCTGCATGGTAATGACAGCATCAAATTATTTTAACAGTAGAAATTATATGGCCTATTCTTCCCTTAGAAGGAAGAAGAAGAGGTAGTATGACTATGCTATGTTAAAAAAAAACACAAAAGGTATCCCAGCATAAACAGTATTAAGTGCAACAGGAAAACATCCTTAAGCCTCTAAGAATAAGTGCTACAAGTCCTTGTAGTCAAGCTGCTGAAAACAGAACTTCTTTTAAATGCCTTGACCTTAGGAGTATTGAGCAGGGGAGGCATCAGTGACGAATAAGGGAGTGAGGCATTTAACAGATTAACAACTCATAAGCTTTTGCTTTTCATTATGCTGAATTTTGACCCTGAACTAGATTTGAAAGAAACATGAAATGGATCCAAAAATTTTTATTCTCTCTGTTCTGTGCTTCTGGAACTAATGGCAGAAAGTGAAAGACAAGACTTTGTTTAATGATGCTAAAGGGAAGAATTTTAACTTAGGAGAAGGCTAAGGAAAACTCTCTTGCTGATTATCATGATCATGGAGAAAGTAGTTTCGCCTTTTGTTCCCTAGATAGTCATGGGACAGACATGGAACCAAGTTCAGGAAGAAGGTTCTATTACCACCATTTGCTCTTCACGCACAAAGGAAGTATTACTGTGCGCTCTCAGATTGCTGTAAAATGAAGTTAACAATGTTTAAGAATTTCTCTTCACTTATTTGAGAGCCTAGAATTTTTATATGAGAGGCTCAGCAGGATCACCAGAAAATCATGTTCCAGTACAGAAAAGGACCAGTCAGAGAAATTTCTTCCAGCGTACCAGCTGAAGCAGTGAGCTCTCACCTTTTTTTTTCCCAAAAGATTTTCACTTTAGTGACTGTTAATTTTTATTTGTTTAAAAAAAACCCACAACACAATTATGAGAAGGGGAGTCATCCTTTCTCTTATTCTGGTCCTTCCTTGTTCACCTGCAAGGTGAAGGTCTCTCTAAATGTCTCTCTTTTTTCTTCCACAAGGCAGAGGCAGTTTACTATTTGTTGTAAATGGGTCCATTCAGAATACACAATCATGGAAAGAGATGAGCCTATAAGGTTATCTGTGCTACTGCTTCAGTTCAGTTCCGGCATGTGCTTTTGAAATGAATCCCCCACTTGTTACTATGTCTTGTGCTTTAGTTCTCAGCACAGAGCAACTTCTTTCAGAGGCACAAAATGGATTTCTTTTGGTTAAAAGTGAAGTAGAACGTGTGCTCTAACTGCTCAGCTGTGTTCTCAGACTTCCAAGGTATCACAGATTTCTGTGAAGGTGCACCAAATCTCAGGAAAAAACCCTACTTATTTGGAAATCATCTCAGAAATTATGATATTCTTCTCCTGAAAAGAAGCACAGTCATCTTCTTGGGAAGTAACCATCACTACTTCAGGGACCATTGAAACTCTGTGAATTGGAAAGAGTGAAGAAGCCATGAATACAAGTTGAACAATGTCTAAAGACTAGCTTAACACATAATTTATCTTTGACAAGCACTTTTTAAAAGGAGGCATATATTTTAAACACCTTCTATCTTCCATGAGCAAAATACTGTTTTATCATTTTAGAAAAATATGAAGTTTTCATTAATAACCATAAAACCTGTTTGCCATCTCAAAATGTGGAAGAAATTAATAGAAAGACTACAGCAGGAAGTTTTGTAAGCCCCATAAAAACATTCTCACAGAGGGTAGCATACCATACCTACATACAGTGAAAGTAAACTGGGTTCTTTGAATAGTTAGTTAAAAGAAAGTGTGTATCCTCTGAAAGGACAAATATTTTAAATTAATACTGACATACGTTTCGCCAAATCACTATGATATTTACAACATACTGCTACAGCATATTAGACCAGCACCTAATAGTACTTCAGACTGGATTAGGCCAGTTACATGGGAAATGACACCATCTACTGCTATATCAGATAAAGTTGAAAACAACAAAGACCAGTAGCGGACAGTGTGTGGGAAGAAAATACTTCAATACTGTTCAAATTCTGGTTTTAGTTCAACATTTTCATCTTTCTTTCAACAAGTTTTCTAATTTTCTTAGTCTACCCTTATCCCTGTGCCATTACAGCAAACAGCGGTGGGCCTGTGCCTGCAGCACCTACTGACAGAGCTCAACCGTTTTGGAGCTTGATAAAACTTTCTTAATCAAAGGAGGATTCACCCAGAATTAATCTGTATGTGGGTTTATTGAGACCTGCAGATCTAACAAAACTAGGATGAGTGTGAATTAAACTCAGTTCAGAGAGAAGATGGTAAAATTATTACTATGCTTTTAATTGGTGTGATAATCTTTTTTCAAGTGCCTTTGCTGCATCTAATCAAAGGCAATTAACATTTCACATTACTAATTTTGAAAACAGACAAGTAATGATTATCCAATATGATTACAACATTAGATACTACTCAGAGTCACCAAGTATTGGTCTTTGGTATGGCAAAAAATTATTGGATGAAATTTTGGCAGCAAATTTCAAAATGCCTTAAAAGGATTAATGTTCTAAAATTCAGTGAAAAACCTGTGCATTATTATCACCTTTATGCAGACAGACTAGTTATTGGACTCCCTGTAGGGTGAAATAACTGGATGAAAGTAGCTGGCCTGAGCTAAGCAGGGGAACAGACTACATGATTCAATAGTTCTGTTTGGCTCTGAGATGTATGAATGTATAAACAGAGAAACTGAAGCATGGATTCATATAAGTCAAAATCTTCAAAACTATTCATGCATTCAGGCATGCACAGAAAAGAAAAGCTGCCTTAGTGGAGCAGAAGGGTGACTGATTATGTTTTAACGGAAAAACACAAAGTGCTAAGGCAGATTTTTTTAAGGTAGTTCCCTGATGTTGATAGTTTAACATCAGGGGCTTGGAGAGATTGAAAGAACAACTGATTTTCTCCCCTATCAAATGTGAACCAGGAAATACCAAAAATGAACACATTTCTCCAGAGGACAAAGCTGAAGATGTTAAAAGAATATATACTGTTTGATTTAGCTCAGTGACTGCACACATCAAGTCCAGGCAAGCTAAAGGTAAGAGATCCTTGAGACAGTTCAGAGTTTTGATCTTATTTTACAGAGACTAATTGATTTAAAATACATGCCTTAGCTGCAGAATGAGTCAGATTCTATTTCATCATGATTTTGAAGGGCAAATCAGATATATTCATATAATATTCTCTACCAGTAGAACTAGCATTTTCATCTCATTACTGTACAAGTTAATTTTACAGTCAAATGTATTTAGCCAGTACAAAGAGGGAGAGGCATTTGTGCCAACTGCAGTAATAGGAAGAATGAAATTTTCAAGCCGTTTGGCAAAACATTCATGGGTTTGTAGCCTTAACTCAGCTCCCAAAGGGCAGACTCCTTAGATCACATCATTTAGAGTATGTAGAGAAGACAACAAAACCAACAAATGAATTATGCCTAGAGCAAAGGGTGGTTACTATATTATTTATTAGAATGGAGTAAGTAATTCACAGCAAATACTCTCTGCTCAATAGATTTTACACCTCTGGAATTACTGAACCAAACATTTCCTTGACAACTTCTGTTGATTTGAAGCATGTTGCTTTTTTTTTTCGTAGTGAACTAATCCTAACCACGTCACGGTTTCCATAGCTAGTTTGTTTAAAGATAGTTCATTCACCTCTCCAGCACCCAGCACAGTATATAAGAAACACACAACAAAAAACTTTCCAGGTAAAATTGAAAAAATTCTTAAAAGTAAGAAAAGAAATCACTCAAATAAACATTTTTAATTTTACCTGGGACAATAAAAAATGGGGTGTGCTTTTCCTTACAGCCCATAGGATGCTTACCTGTTTCTTGATATTTGGTGATATAGTACATACTATACCTTTTTTAACATTTACACTTATGATGTAATGCCTAAATGTTCCAGTTTTCTTCTTCTGAAACCAATGGCCTGTACGGGCTTATGGACGGAGAGAAAAGAATTACAAAGCCAAGAAGCCTTTACACCTCCTGCCAGCTTTCTTTCATCCAAATGAACTCTGAGCTCAGTTTATGTCAAGTGAGTTAAAATGCTGGAGGGCTATACAGAAAAAGGACAGTTTTCTTAAGTAGCTAGTTATAAAACATTCAAACTCCAGGACATAGTGGGAAAGGAATCTTAGAAACCTACAAAATTTTGAGAATATGGACCTTCCTTCTTTTTCACTGGGCTGTTGCAAAGCCTTAAATAAAATTTTAAGCAGCTTCTGAAATTGATCAAAAATATTGCAAAGAATGTATGGACTGGCACATTCATTGAAGGAAATGTTGCTGAAGTAGAAGAACATGCTTAGTTAGTGGACTTCAGTGTCATTGTGAGATTTTTGCCCCAAAGAGTATTAAGACTGATATATGAGGGCTGTGATGTATAGAAGTAATACATCCACATCATAAATTAAAATTACTATGTATTTACTATCAAACTTGTTGAAAATAAGCAATGTTGTGTATACTTCCCCAAATAAAAAGTATGGCTTTAATTTAAAAGCTCCCTTCAGATGCAATTATTTTCATCCAATTCTACATTTTGTACTTTAGCACTAGTAGCCTAAACTGAAGTGACATCTAATTCCACGTACCTTCTCTAAGTTAGATAAATAACAGCTATCATGTGCAGAGTTAGGAAATACTCCCATTTTTTCTTCACTATATTTTTTAATAACAGGAGGAATTTCTTCATTTATAAAAAGCAACAGTGGAGCTGTGGATTTGGTGGGAAAATTAAGAAGGGGAAAATTTGTCTTATTTTTAATGTAAAGTTAAGTTCAAATACAGAATTGCAATCCATAAATCCATGAAATATTTAAATCTCTTTAGCAGCTTTGCAACTAAATTGTAAAGGGCTCATTAAAAATACAGCAAATAGCAAACAAGCACAGAAAATTAAGTATTTCATAAATACCATTGCAATACTTCTTTTTTTAACCATTGCAACTCTTATATGTGCAAACCCATTACATAAAAATAAGCATCTTTATTTTTTAAACTAAATTTATTTACTTACCATGAGAGTGATCTTCCCCTTCCTCTTCCCCTTCCCCTTCCCCCTCCCCCTCCCCTTCCCCTTCTTAAGCTAAGCAAGACTTTACCCTACTTGTGTAGCAATTCTTCCGTTATTCCAGAGATGATAATGATGAATTATGCAACATGTCATAATAGTGTCATCTGCTTTCACCATCCTTCCCTTCTTCTGATCAAATCAACTTAACTTTTGGTAATGAGATAACCTTATTTCATAGAACATTTTAAACGTAAGTATCAGAGAAGGATACATGTGTGCATGAACACCCATGTATTTGCATGTTTGCTATCTGAAGAAAAGCAGACTTTATTCTAGTAGCTGTGTGAGGCTAATAATCCTTTCCTTTAATGTAGCCACTGAAGCCTCAATTCAGCAAGAAGGAAAAAAATGCTGAGCAGTTAAAAAAAAAACCCCAAACAAACAAACAAAACCACACACACAAAAAAAAAAAACAAAAAACCACCCCCCCCAAAAAAACCCAAAACCACCAAAAAACCCACAAAAAACAAACAAACAAACAAAAACCCCCAAAAAACCAAAAAAACAAAACCCCCCTCATATCCAGGCAGCAGCTGCAGGAGATAATGGATGGACTTACTTTTTACATTTTTAACCACATGGACTGGATTAATTATTTAGAAACCTTAAATATATAATGCTTTCAAAGCAGGGAAATGGACCAGCTTTCTAAAGATATTGACTTCCAAAGTGTTATATGGAGAGGCAAAGTATTAAATTTTTAAATATTCTGATCTTAATCTTTACATTACAATCAGGATATTGATTAGAACAGTGAGCTTGCTTTCTTCTAGTGAAGGCCATTTGAAGATATCACTAGCTGCCATTCTAGGAAATGCATTATCGTGTCTTCTTTATCTTCCCATATAATCAGAAGCTCCCAGAGTTTGTTTTGTCAAGGTTGGTGTTTTGTGGGCCTTTTTTAAAGCATGATGTGTGGTTCTAATTTTCATGAAGAATAGCCTTTTTGTTCAATTGTTAAAGGAATATGGAGATGTCTGTTTAACTGCAGCTTTGGATTTTACAAAGTCAGAGATGTTACTCCAGCTTTTCTCTGCACATCCCAGAAACTGCATTCAAATGTTAATTAAATAAAAAGAACAGAGAAACTGTATTAAATTAGTAAGTTATCCTATAAATAAATGAAGTGAATAGTAAAAGAGGGAGAAGGGATTATCCTACCTAGGCAGATATTAAGAAATTTGGGATTTTGTAGATATTGTAAAAAAAAGGTTTACTGATTTCTGGTAGAAACACTATATCAGCACAGGCCTTAAATTATTAATGCAAACCTACAAATTTCCAATGTATGATTCATTTTCAAGTCATCTCCAACCCCATGATGTAATTTGTCAAAAAGATCTAAGAGAATGTCAAGATGTCCACTTACACTCTACTTCCTTAGGTCAAAATGCATAAAAACTAGGGTTCTGGAAAAGTTTTATTTCTTTCATTTCGTAGTGGTAAGGTATTATTTATGAAGAAGGTATTTAATAGCCTTTACTGTGACACAAAAACAGTGACATTAATTTAGAACTATATTGTATCTTCTATACAACACTGTAATTTTTTGTTTTCTCCTGCATTTTTAAAAAGTGGTTCAGCCATTGAAAGTTGTAGATTCAGGTCAGAAATTAGAAAAACTTTCCCACAGTGAGTGAAGCACTGGAACAGACTTATTGAGGCCTCCAGCACTGGAGGTCTTTAAAAGCAGCCTAGACCACCCCTGTCAGGAGTAATAAAAGTGTAGTTGTTTCTGCTCTGGGTTAGAAGAACAGAAAAGCTGATCTGAGTCTTTTCTAGCCCTATCAAGCTATTCTGGAACAATGCCTCAATAAGACATATTCTTCAGTACATTCTTAAATGTTTAATGTACCACAAAATGAATGGTATAGGTTTCAAGAGGAAAGGAAAAAATCTGAAGTAATGTATTTTAGAAACCTTTTAGATGTAGGATTTTAACACTCTTCCTTCCCTAATGATATAATTCTCCCTGTTTTAGAATAGAAGGAAAATAAGATAGAGGATCATGCATGTTTCAATCTTCCTCAAACAAATCTGAGCTGAAAAACTCTAGAAATCTCCAGGTAGCGGTCTGAGAAGAGAAGAAATGGCATGAGAAGGATTAACTGATCTTTCTTAGAACATTTTTACAATATCCATTGCTGCAGTTTAGCTATAGCCTGAAAACTATGCATGATAAACAGCGAGAAAAGATTTAGAAACCAAAAGAGGAAAGGCATAATGGAAAACCTGCCAGTAGCAATACACAAAAAAGTGCAGGAAGCACCACTGTTGTGAACTTCTTGTCTCCATGCTTTAAGCTTCCTGAATTCAATTTCAATTCCAAATAATTTGACAGCTGATTGCCATTAGTATGCAGGGTTACATTCCTTCCAACAAAAAAGACTAGGAAAAGCCTTTGAACAGAAAGAGTAAACAACATAAGAATTCCTTCCAGCTGATGTTTAATCATACATTGAAAAAAAGAATCATAAAGAGCCTTCCACTTAATTAAAAACATAGATAAAATACTG
Source organism: Haliaeetus leucocephalus (assembly GCF_000737465.1). Taxonomy (NCBI): domain Eukaryota; kingdom Metazoa; phylum Chordata; class Aves; order Accipitriformes; family Accipitridae; genus Haliaeetus; species Haliaeetus leucocephalus. The sequence goes on from NW_010973041.1 coordinate 4,374,703, forward strand.
TGATTAGCCAGGTACAGATTTGGGTATGTTGGTGCAGTCTTGATCCTATTGAAATCAGTAACAAAATTCTCACTTCCTCCATTAGAGCCAGGATATAATTTCTTATTAATAGATCTGTATTACATAGGGAATTGGATAAAAGAGGTAGACTTTCTGAGATTTCTGTCTAAAAGAAAACTTACTTAAAAAAAAAAAAAGATGAAAAGAAGAAGAAAAATATTTGGAAATTAATCAAGACTGGAGAAACGAATCCAAACATTGTAATTTAGATTTTGTGGACTTTTCAATATAAATTAAATCCCAAATGTTGTAATACATGTGGAAGTGAAACTAACCAAAACAAAACAGGAAAAATCCATGAAATAAATGAAGTGTATATGCTAAAAACTTCTTCAGTGTATCAAATATTACATATAGTAAAACTCTATGGACCTCATGCAGGAACCCTGCTAAGCGTTATGAAGAGCATGGAATATTTCTCTGCATGCTATGGACCTTTGAAAAAGAGGTGCACAAGGGCATGTCAGTGCCTTGTTTTCTCACATGATGCTTGCCTCGTCATTACCACAGTGCTGCTCAGCTATGCCAGGCGATTGACTTGGTGACTGTACCCATTCATTCTCCAGTAATTACTCTGCGAATGGGAGTGACATGTAGAATATGATGTCCCTGTTTTCTTTCCATTGTTTGCAGCAGTGATGAGTGGAGACTATACCTAAAAAAAAGAGCTTTTCATTCTTCGTCTGTCTTGGTCATGCAACGCTGCAACCTGTCCAGACAAGTCTGTGGACCCAATGAGATGCATCCCAGGGTCCTGAGGGAATGGGCAGAGGTAGTTGCTAATTTGCTTTCCATCATATTCAAAAAGTGACAGCAGTTAGGTGAAGTCCCCAGTGACTGAAATAAGGGAAACATCACACCCTTTTTTTTTTTTTAAAAGGTAAGAAGGAGAACCCTATGAACGACCGGTCATTCAGTCTCACCTCTCTGCCGGGTAAGGTCATGGAACACATCCTCCTAGAAGATCTGCTAAGGCACATGGAGGACAGGGAAGTGATTAGAGACAGCCAGCATGGCTTCATAAAGGGCACATGATGCCTGACTAATCTGGTGGCCTTCTACGATGGACTGTGTTGATGGATAAGGGAAGAGTAACTGATGTCATATACCTTGCCTTCTGTAAGGCCTTTGGCATGGTCACACACACCATCCGTGTTGCTAAATTGGAAAGGGATGGGTTGGACGGATGCACTATTCAATGGGTAAGGAATTGGCTGGGTGACCGCATCCAAAGAGTTGCAGTCAATGGCTCAATGTCCAAGTGGAAACCAGTAACAAGTGTTGTACCTTAGTCATCCACATTGGACCGATACTATTCAATATTTTTATTAATGACGTAGAGAGGGGGATTAAGTGCATCAAGCTGAGTGGTGCAGCTGCCATGCTTGAGGGAAGGGATGCTATCCAGAAGGACCTTGACAGGCTTGAGGAGTAGGCCCATTTGAACCTCATGAGATTCAACAAGGCGAAGTGCAAGGTCCTGCACCTGGTGGGGCAATCCCAGCATCAGTACAGACTGGGCAATGAATGCATTGAGAGCAGCCCTGCAGAGGAGGAGTTGGATGAAAATTTGGATACAATCTGGCAATGTGTGCTTGTAGCCCAGAAAGCCAACCATATCCTGGGCTGCATAAAAAGAAGCATGGCCAGCAGGTTGAAGAAGGAGATTCTACTGCTCTACTCCACTCTCATGAGAACCCACCTGGAGTACTGCATCCAGTTCTGGGGTCCCCAGCATAGGAAAGACATGGACCTGTTAGAGTGAGTCCAGATGAGGGCCACAAAAATGATCAGAGGGCTGGAACACCTCTCCTGTGAAGAAAGGCTGAGAGAGTTGTGGTTGTTCAGCCTGGAGAAAAGAAAGCTCTGGAGACACCTCATTGTGGCCTTTTAATACTTAAAGCAGGCTTATAAGATGCAGGAAGACTTTTAACCAGGGCCTGTAGTGATAGAAGGAGCAACGGTTTTAAACTAAAAGAGGGTAGATTCAGATTAGATATAAGGAAGAAATTGTTTACTAGGAGAGTGTTGAGACAGTGGAACAAGTTGCCCAGAGAAGCTGTGGATTCCCCATCCCTGGAAGTGTTCAAGGTCAGGTTGGACAGGGCTTTAGCAACCTGATCTAGTTGAAGATGTCCCTGCCCACGGCAGGAGGGTTAGATGAGATGATCTTTAAAGGTTCCTTTCAACCCAAGCCATCCTATGTTTGTATGATTTATCTTTTCATCCTAGTGCTGGCCCTTTACTTTTCTTTACTTTTCTGAACTATTAAATACAGGCATTGTCCATTCTGTTCAGACAACAGCATAAGCAAAATTAATGGGAATAAAAAGAAGAGTTTAGGTTTTTCAAAGATGTATGGACTACAGTTGGTGGTTTATATCTGCATTGTTTTCAACTAGTAAACTTCAAAGTATGGGAATTTTTCAAAATACTGTCCTTTTGATCCTCATGCAAAAAAAGTGGAGGGTATTTCAGTACTGTAAACAGAAAGATAATTTTTTCAATATTCAACATGTTGTGTATTACCAAATAAATGAAACTAAAATGGCTTGAGAACAATTTGCTGTGTATTTTCTATTTCCAAGGATATATTAATTTTTGTGATCTTGGTTTTATCTCTGTTTCTTACAGCAACTTTCTTACTATTTTCAAAGTTATTGTGAAATTAGAATATTATGACGTAAAAAAATCTAAATGTTTAATGTATATAAAATAAAAAATTCCATGAAAGAAAAGATTTGTCAGTATGTGAAAACCAATATTAGTAATACACGTGATATAAATACACAAAAATAACAAAGGATTCTAGCAATAAAGTAAAGGCTGATTATTGTATGTCCGTCTTTGTGCTGAATCTTGGTTTTACAAAAGAATATTATTCTTTTCTCCAGAAATGTTCAGAAAAGAGAAGAAATCAAAGCCCCTTGAAAAAAAAGCAAATATCTAAAAGAGTGATGGAACCATTGATCTTGAAGGTCATTGGCATTGTTTATGTTGTGTCACATTTACTAGGCTTCACATCTTTTATTAGCTGTAACTCAGGTATAAATACAATTACCAATGTAATATATACATTAAACAGTTTATTCTAACCTTGTTCCCTAAATGTAAGAGAGAAGGAATCAATTTGTTTATTTCATTTCTGGGAAGACTGTGTACACAGTCATGAGAAGAAAGAAGAATGAATTGTAACTGACTACTTACAAATCATTGAAAGTTGCCAGCAACAATTGTTTCTGAAGAGATAAGTGAAATATCAATGCACTTCACCTTGTTGAATCTCATGAGGTTCAAACGGGCCTACTCCTGAAGAGTTCTATTAGTCATGCCTTAGACACATTTCCTAGTTACCTTTCTCCTTAACTAACTTACTCAACCTCAGGTGCTATTTGGAGACTTATCAATAGAGGTCCCTTTTGCAACAGGACCAAAGATTTAAACATAAACAAGACCATTCCAAAGAATTGAGTCAACCATTACACATAGTCTATCTGAATTCACAATATGTATATGTTTTAATGAATGGTCAGAGGTAACAAAAAGTGAGTTGTTTTCCATCATCTTAGTCTTCAGCAACATTTTTATTCAATTTAGCACAAGAGTGCTGAAAATACAGATCGCACTTTTAAGTCTAGCTTCAGCGATGTTTTAGTCTCTCCTAAACCTGTTACTGGAGATACCTGTGTCAATTGTTGTTGGAACAGGCAGCTCAAAATGCCACAAAAAGAATTTGAAGCCTGAATTTGTCAATGTCAGGCAAAAGACATTCTTTACATACATTGCACATGAGCAGTGAAAACATTGATCTTTCTGGAACATTGTATTTACGCATGCCTAAAGTTCTTGAGTGAACAATATAGTATTGTATCTTTTGGAATATCATCTTGTGGTCTGATTAAGAGCTAGCAAAGGGTAAAATCCAACACAGGAGTACCCATTTGTGCCCCAGAATTTATAATAACTTGAGCACTGAGGCCAAACAGCATTAATTTCAGTGTAAAGTAAGTTTAGATGTCACTTGAATTCCAATTGCTCTTTATTATACCTAGAGATATTTTATATATGGTTTTGAGAAATCAATTAACATTTAGCATCTAAGTCCCTAAGTAAACTAAAAAAAAAAAAAACACCCCAAAAACCAACCAACCAAAAAAAACCCCCAAAAAGTGAAAAACCCACACTGCCCAGACATTTTTAGTCCAAGAAAAAAAATCAAGGTACCTAAATTGTATCAAACCAAACAGTTTATGTTTGATAGCAGCAGCTTACCATGTGGCTATATAACCTTTTTAACAGAGAAAATACTGTTACCTGGCCTTAAAACATTGTATGGACTAAATGGAAGTTTAAGAGCATTTACGGCAGCTTTATCTGCTAAGCAGAAGCAAAGTTTGGGCACAGATGCTGATATTCCTGCACTTGCAATTCTGCCTTCTGAACCTTACTCCATAAATCACCCTGTAGCACTGTGGAGGACACCATGTTAATTCAAATGCTGCTCATGACTAATTGGGCTAGCAGTAAATAAAGCTATCTAAGCACTGAGAAGTAACAGACCTAGCATTTTTCAAGCACTTATCTCAGAATTTACAGTGGGCTTTTTTTGCATAGCCTTCAGTTGTCATTTATGCCAGTGGAGGTGTTTTGTTCTGAAATGGTTCTGGGTATGAAAAAGATCGTTTTGACACATACTTGCAAATTATTTCGTGATTTTGAAATGTAATCACAAGCAGCATTTTTATTTTTCTATGTATATCAAAGGTAGCTTCAAAGATAGTTTGTCTAACAAAATGTGATCAAGAGCTTAAAAAAGAGAGAGATGGCAATTAACCATTCAAACAACATGTATAAGGCTGTGGTGAATGGAGTTTTAACTACCTGAAGTGTCTCAAACTATGATAACTTTCTAAAAATTATTCTGCAGCCCAATTACACAAGATTGCCATGATACACAGAGCATAAGAGGCAATTGTATGACCTATATTAAACATGAGTTCAAACAAATTACTTATAAGAATCTCTTCTGACTTTAAAACCTTTGAATGATATAATGTTATATATCATACATTTATGTACGTAAATGCGATACAGGTGAAGCTCATTCTGCAGGACTGAATGAATGCATTGGTTCACCCAATTTCAGTGTTTCAAAAATTTATTTGCAAAGCAATTCCATTATGTTCCTTAAACTGTTTTATTAGTACTGCACAAAGTTATACTACTATTCTGATCTGTACTGTTTTTTTTAACAGGAGTTCCTTTCAGTACAAAAAACACGAACAAAAATTGAAAAATTATTGCATATTTCTCCAACAAGGAACAAGATTTTGCAGAAGTCATTTTCATCAGCATATATCACACCCATATTAACCTGAATCTTCTAATACATGCAAGCATATTCTGAAAAGTCTTCAAATCTTGAACATGTTAGGCATACTTGGAAAAAAGACAAGACTTGAATGATAAGTTCAAGTTGAATGGTAGATGGGTAGTACTTGAGGCGCCCATCTTCTCTCTAGCACTGGACTTTGAAACGAAGAGTTGCTGCTTTTTTTTACCATAGAGATGAAACAGCACGGATGAAACATAAACCAACCACTGTCAGAAAACAAAGCTCAAACTCTGCCTGTTAGTGGACATACAGAGTAATTTGTATTTTCATCCTTCATCTGAATCTTCAAATTCCAAAAGGAACAAAGATAATTCTTAAATTTGCTGGAAGGAAATAACAGTGGCAAGACTGTTATCTTAGTTTAGTTTTCCATCTGACCAGAAGCAAGATACATCAGATTCCTTCATTCTCTCTTTTTTCCCATCAGTCCAACAAACTTGTGAATATTTCTGATTATTTACATATAATCATCTATCAGTATTAATTATAAACAGTTTATGAGTACAACATAACTACATATGAGATGTTAACCAAAGACAAAATCTATAGTTATTTTAATTAAAAATAAAAATAAAATTGCACTGTACTAACTAGCTGAGTACAATAGAAATGCTGAGGATGGCAGTGATGTAGTTAATGAAAAAAACATGTTTATATTGGGATTTTTTTTGCCTTTCTTAAACCAGCAAATCCAATATAATAAGAAAGGATGGAAAGAATTCTCTTCTACTTCATATACTGTATTCAGAATTGTTAAGTAACAATAAATATATAGGTTGAATGTGTACATATCAATATGAATTCTATGATTGACCTTTAGTTTACAGTGCCAAAGTCCACAATCTTTGTTTCTGTATGAGGCATAAATCAGAAAACACCAATTTCAAGTCTCAAAATATGAAGATAGGGTAATGAAATATCTGCATGTACAAAAAAGCTTTTTTCCATCCCCCATCCTGCCAGGAGAATCATACCAAAATATTTCACTCTTTGTGTGCACAAATTGAATCAAAGCGTTTTAGTTTTCTGAATATATTTTGAAAGAAAAATAGTAAACATGGCAGATTATGATATTGCAATTTACTTACAATAAACTTTTTAAAAAGTAAAATGGGAGTTCTGCCTGAAACTTTCATGTTCTTCTATGATGTATTTAAACAGACAACACCTACCCACTTACCCTCTTAGTGTCTGACACATCTTTTGGTTTCATGAGACTCAGGAACTGACTTAAAAGGAAGAGACTGATAAAAAAGAAGTCTGCTCTTTTTTTTTTGCAGTGTCTTTACAATGCTTTTTTATGTATTTAACAGAATTTATTTATGTCCTGCATTCTTCTGATATCATATCATAATGGGACGTTTTTGCATTCAAAAGTAAATACAATTCTGTTTGAACCAATTATTTGAGCAATTGCTGGGCAACTGAAAGCAGAAAACACTTGACAACTGCTGGGTGAATCACCTGTAAATGGTGGTAGTTCAAGGGCTCTGTTATGCCATGCACGCCTTTGTTCCCTTCCAGAGCTGAGAGCAGATAGCAAGCTACAACTGTTAGCTCAAATAATATTCATAGCCTGCTACTTTGCTCCTATGTATTAAAGACATAAAATAAAAATTGTCTAGGAGAAAATGAAACTCGATAAGAAAAGAAAAAACCCAGGAAAATGGTACACATATTTATAACCAGACAACGAGTTGTATAGTATAATGCATTACAGTTTCACAAACAATCAATACAAATTATTGGATATAACATTACTTTTTGATTACCACTGTGAAAACACAAACTGCTCAAGTCATTCCTCACACCACTATTGATTTTACTCTACTTTTTCTATTGCATTTTTAAAGCATTTCATGTCAATTCTTAAGTCTCCATTCTACTGCTAAATGCTAAGCAAATGCATGAAGGAGAAGCCTGGAAGTTTTAAGGGTGGAGAGCTCTAAATATTATTTTTCATCCTTTAATCTCCATGCTCTTTTTGCCACAGCTTGTTGGAAGACTGAAACATATTTTCATAGACAAACTACATCCGGGAACTATCAGAATTTTCCTAACCTTTTAACCCTTTCATTTATTTCATGTTATTAGGCCTTACCTTTCTGTAGCAGCTTTCTATCATGTGGCACTTTGCTTCTTGCTGTTTCCCATGGCAATGGTCAGGTCATCTGTCAAAAGACAGAGCAACACAGTATAGTCATCTCTCAAAGCTGATAAGTGGGTTCTTTTATTTTTCATTTGTCAAGTTGTCAAATACTCAGCAACAAGCACAGTACTTCTGTATCTCTTCTTTTCCCAAGAGGTGAAGTAGGAAACTTAAGGACCAAGACGAAGGCAAACCTAGAAATATTCTTTGCTGTTGTATTCACTTGTTTTTCTCAATGAACTGAGCTTGCAAGTTACAAAGAGTTATTTTCACTTTAGGGTTGGAAGTGGAATTAGCTGTTTTGAATACAGTGTGGTACAAATTTCTCCCAATCCTATGTGGTGAGACCAGTGTGTGTGTCTTGTTATTTTCTCCATTACCTTGAACTTGCCAGTATTTCTAGTCTGCTGCAGTTCTGATATTCTCTTGATCAACACCTCTGTTTACAATGTATGTCTGACTCCATATCACTGAAAAAAAATGTACGGATATCTGTACAAGGAAAGTGCCAGCACAACATTGGAAACCTCTTGGAATGAAACAGAATAACTGTTTAGCAAACATCAGCATAATGCCCAGGCTAACAGAAAAAAACTGCTATACACAGTTCAAAAATTCAAGGCAATAATTTTGGTAGGCAGAGTGTAGCTATCTATAAAGTACCTAGGCCATGATTCAAAGGTAGTGGTTCTATTCTTGCAAGGCAATGAATTACATGATGATGACAATGAGAAAAAAAATTTAATTTCAGGAGTAATGAGAAAGAGAAGGATGCATAAGAAAGCCATCTGAAACATATAGACTGATCAAGATTTTGACGGAAAACTTCATCAAAAATGGGATTGCATGCAATAACTCTGCTGAGGATTTGAATTATATTTTTTTTCCTACCCAGAGGTTAAACACACGAAGAACACTGAAACTCAAGTTACCCTACATTGGATGCAAGTGTAAAGATGACATTGCTAAGACAACATCAAGTAATATCCAACCCTAAAACAAGATGAGAAAAAGCCTTATTGCTTTTTTGCAAGGTATAGCATTGATCTTAACTTGATGGTATCCTGATCCAGTGTCAGGGAATGTTTCTATATGATCCCAAGAACGAGATTAAGTCACAAATGAGGTCAAATGCCATATACCCAAAAGAGTTTTTATTTCCAAAAGTAACAAAAGTAGAAAATAGTAGTGATAGGATAGAATGGAAGAAAAGGCAGAAATCAAGCAAGCAGTCAGGATAGAGTTGCAAGGATAGTCACCACCACGGATCCAGCGGCGTCCTGTTGGTCCTCAGTCTTCAGTTCTTCCGTGGTGAGTGCACACCACAGCTTGTCTCCACCTTTTCTTTATAGGGCATATCTCGATGATGTATGCACATACAAATTGTTCATGCACTGTTCACGCACTGCAGGTTTTGTCTATCACACGACCTTCGGGTGATCAACACCAGAAACCAGTGTCTTATCTCGAAGACTACAGCTTCCATGGTAGTCTCCACATTCTTGCATGCTTCGTAGGCTCCAGCCCCCTTTCCTTCCCGGGATGCCTCAGTGGCCTGGTAATTGTCCTTATGGACAGAGGAGTGTCCTGCTTAAACAGGCCATCTCAGAGACAAAGGGCTCGAGATAAACAGTTCACAGTTCCTTGAGATGAATGGCTTGAGATGACAGTCCAGTCCCTCACACCTAACAACCTTTGAGACAAACGGCTCGAGATAACAATTCAGTCTCTTACAGTTGGGTGCTTGAAAAATAATATAATCATAAAAGTTTTGGTGTTGACATTCAAATAGGAGCTTCCAGAGCAGAATAGGAAACAGGAATACTAATCTGAGCATTAGTTTGCCAGATTCTGACTAACAGAAATTTCGCATTTACACAATTTTACTTGTTCAGCTTTCTACTAGGTAGAGGAATTTATAAAAAACACAACATTAAATTAGAAATATGAGAAAGTATTTGCACTCTATAATGAACATTGAAAGTTGTTGCAAGTTTACAGTAGGTGAACTACAGACAGATTTCTTATATTTAAAGAATAAATGTGAGGAACATAAGAATAATTCACTTAAAAGGACAGAGGTTTCTTATAGGGTAAACAAAGTAATAGCACAATTTTACTTCAGTGTTCATAGCAAAATAACTTTAAAGGAATGTCAGAGCAACTTTTCTTAACCGTAGCCATACATTTTCTTAAAAATAGTCAACTTTTTTTATTTGAATTACATACTTTGAATAACAGTGGCACAGTTTACCACACTTGGATTACATCAGTGCAGTCCATACCACTTCAACATTCCATAATAGTCAGTAATTGTTGACTATTTGGCTTATGTCCAAACCACGTAAAACATAAAAGTAACAAACCCCTTGGTTATATCTTCCAGAGAATTTCTCTGCTGGCTAAGGCTATGACATTGGCAAGTCTTGGTGGTTTTGTTATAGTTCTAGCTAACTTGATCAAGGAAGTAACTATAGACAGGCTTAATCCTTAGATCTGAATCCTTCTTCATAAAAAGGGCACATTACAACTGCCAAGGGATTGCCATATTACCTTTGCTCTTTACATCAAATTATATATTTTTCAAAGGGTTACTCAGGAATTAGTTCATGAAATTACCTATCTTCAACTGTACAGTGACTAGCTGTTCTAACAAACATGTAAAACCTCCATCCCCTCACTCCTAACACCATTAAATAAAGAAAAAAGCCAAACCTCACATTCTTTTTCATGTTTAAGAAAATGTCTAAAAGCACTAAATCTAATTGTTGTCTTCATTAGGGGGTTTGTTTGTTTGTTTGTGTGTCTCATCGTGATAGGACAAAGGCAAAGACTGCTTTTCCTCACTGCTTATCAGAGTGGATTCAGATCTTTGTAAAACATGCTGTTTATTAGAGATTACCCAAACTAATACAGTGAAGACACTTCAGTGCATTCAGCTATCTGTATGGCATCTTCTATCATGGGTTTTGGAAAATTCCATTTGTTAGAAAATGCAGAATTTATTCTACTGTACAAAATTTTATATGACCTTGTCCTCTTGATTCCTCATAAAATCTGATGCTTAGTGGATTTTTGATAAAGTATCCTTCCTATTCATGACACTGCATACTTAATTCACCTGTTTGCTTCTCATTTCTGAGTAATGGTCAGTGATGTTTTTAAAGAGAAAGAAATTATTGAACTCATGTACTGATGGGTGTTTTATATGTTGTAATTACATACAGGTATTTAACATGCATATGAATTTCACCAAATTGAAGTCAGAAGACAATATCAGAGATGCAGGGACGTAATAAAAATCACTTTTTATAAGCTTTGTTTCATCTTTTAGAATACCTTCTTTACCTGAAGATCTTAAATTTCTGATCTGTAAGAATGGACAGTATGTTTTCAACTTGTCTGAAAATGCAGTAGTACTCTATTTTTTAATCCAAGATTGTATTCATAATGCTTATTATTTTCTTGATCACTTCTGCAAGCTTATCATTAAACTTTGGTTAAAAGTGCGATCTTTTTTGGTGCTCGTTTTTGTTGGACTTTTTAGTCTTTTGATCTCTGTCCTGCACTAATAATCAGCTAATAATCTTCGGGGTAAGTTGAAGCGAATGTTTATAGATACTGTGAGAGAAATACAGACATTACTAAAATGGAAAGAATCTTCACCATTTTCATTTCAGTTTAGTTTTTCTAATGAGTAGCTAATTAACTATGGACTATGCGACAAAATATATTTTTCAGAAGAAAATAATACTTCACATGGATTTTTTTTAAGTGCCTATCTTTCTCCTCTAGCACTCAAGTTCACTTTTGCTATGAACAGTTTTCCATCCTGTTTGAAAGAAGTGAGTGTTGGATGTAACAGTGATGAGAAACAGTTTCTAAAAAAATTAAAACATTCTCAGGCAGTAGAACTGTATCACCAGAACAGATAACATAACTAGTTATTTTATTCAAATTAGTAGATGTTTTCACATAAAAGATTTTTCTTTCCTAGCCATGTCATATCTGATGCGTGAGGGGCATAGACAAATGGAGATATGACAGAAGAGAACAAAGAGGATGACTGGATACCATGATAACAAGGTTTAGGGCAAAAGACTGAAAAAGTCACCATTGTCTAATCTCATACCAGAGAAAACCAAGGGAAGGTATGATTACAGTCATCAGCTCAGAAGGTGAGCTACATCAAAAATAGGAAGAATCACCTGTTCCCTGTGACTGCAGGGTGTGTGCAACAATAGGCAATAGGTTTAAATTGCACCAGATGAGGTTAGAGTAGGTTTATAAATAAAAATTTATCATGTTAGGCGGAGTTAAGTACAGGAGATTTCACAATCTATCAGGCAAAGCTGTGGAGTCTCATCCCTGGAAATGCTATGTGCAGGCTAGACAGCTCTCCAAAACATTGCCATTGTTCTTTCCTGATGTCAGGAGAATGAACTAGATGGTACCCTCTCTTTTGGTCAGAAGACCACACTGTATGTTGTGAAGTTAGGGAGAGCAAACCACCATTGCTTTTGGGAATATTGTCATTTACTATTTTATCTTCCTCATATTAAGAAAAGACACTGAATTGTATTAACGTAGTGCTGAACTTAAAATATTCATTACCACTGCACCTCTAAGAAACTGGTGCTGGGATTTAACATAAGGTAACCTCATGACTTGTGTGTGTTTATTGTTATTGCTGGATACTTTTGTCATTTTTTCTTCATATTCAGTGGTACTCTGTAACATTTTTTTTAAATTTTCTCTGGCAAGCTAGAGACAAACATGCATTTCTGGTTTAACAGCTGTACTACCTGGCAGTTGTTTGTAGTGGCATTATAGTTCATTATTATCTTCATTAATAGTTTATACATCATCTGCCATTGTAAATCACGAGTGGGATCTCATTATCAAAAATCTTGCTGATTTCCTTCACAATCCTTACTTATGCTTAGTTAATTTTTCAGGCAAACATAAAGATGCAAAAATTTAAGGTGTTTGTAATTATAGTATCTGTAATAGGTGAAACAGTAGCAGTGAATAAAAGAACAGTTTCCAGAACACAATTAAAACATTTGTCAGAATGAATCTAGCATTGGAAGATTATTTATTTAAAATACTCAATAAATACTTAACAAACACCTAGTATGCAGGGAACATTCACAGCCTTCTCTCCCACCCTCTTTTAATAAATCCTGAGGGCATTTGTCACCTTTGGTCAGCTAATACTTCTACCTGTTCCAATATCTGATCAAATGTTGAGACAAGGAAATCTGTATTTTTCTCTGACAGTAGATTTAGAGTGACAGATCATGGCCCAGAAGTGAAAGTGAAGTGTAATTATTTCCTTCACATTAACACAGTCACCAGTTATAATCAAAGCAAAGTGCTTGCCACATCCAGTGCAACATGAGCCCTCTGTGTCACTGATCACACCACTGTGCTGCTGGTCAATGTCAAGCAGAAAGTGCCAATAGGAAAGAGCCGACCACATGAAACAAATGGATGAAGTCATGATTCTAGAATAACTGCATGCTTATAAATAACACAGATCTCTAGTTTTCATATGTATGTATCTGTGTGGTACTATTATATGTCCATGATAATGCTTGCTTCTCCTGTTTTGCTTTGCACATATTGCTTCTCTCTTGCATTCTGATTTTCCAACCTTGAATGCTGGGGTCCCTTCACATATTTAATGAAAGCTGCTAATAAATTTCCAAATCTCCTTGACTAAGCAGTCCTACTGCAGACTCAGCTTTCTCTCCCATGACTTTGCTAGAGACAAAATAAGATTTGTGCTCTGACAGAGTAAGCATTTGCTTTATCAGAAAGCATAATAGTGTGGGCAAGTCTCAGCATAATGTGCACCAAAATCTGAGATTGTTACTAATTTCTTCTGCTATTAAGTGAATGATAAAATGATTTAGGTACATAGATATGGAGCATCAGGCTCTTTAGGAATTACGTGTCATTGTCTCATCCTAAGCCTCTGAATGTCTGAGAGCTTTTAGTGTATACAATTACATTTAGGGGAAAAACTGGGCTTTGCATAGAGAAGAGAAGATTGTGAGAAACAGGAATTCTCCAACAGCCTTCCGAGAGTTCAGGACTATAAACTCACACAAATTCAGCAGTCTCTGTACCTTTGCCTGACCTCTTCTCAGTACCGGATACAGAGGCAATGGAAGTGGAAGAGAGGAGACAATGCTTGTTTGGGAAGTTGTTTTGATTAAAGCACACAGAATTCATGGTCAAGTCTTGAATCTTTACAAAGTAAATAGTTGTATAAACCACAAGAAAATAGCATCAGATCTAAGTATTTAGTACCTCTTCCAGTCCACTGTTTAATGGTCAAACCAATAATAGGCCATTAAATTAAAGTCCCAATAGAAAGTCTGCATTACAATTCTCTGGCTTTAAATGAGGCTGTGAAGCCTGAAGACCTATGTTAATTGTATACTGGTTTCAATGCAAATGTTCATTTAGGCTGCTGTGAAAGAAAATTAGTGTGCTGGTGCTGTGTGCAGTCTATGAACACGTTGATCCAAACACCTCGTACAACCTAAGTAAGTAAGTGGAGCTGCAGTGGATATGATCCAAGATTGCAGATTCTGGACAATGTTTTCCACATGCTGGATTAATCTCTTAGGAACAGGATGGCCATGTTTCTACTTGGGATTTACATTCAGTGTTAGATCTACTGCATATCCTGAAGCCCATCAGGACACGTTCATCATAACTGCTGGTATTACCACAGGCAAGCTGCTAAACCTCCAGAAATTGCAGACAGCATAGACAGTTCTTTTTGTTTCAGAACCACAGAATTTATAGCTAGAAAAAAGAACACATGCTGCACCTAGTTAAGGGAGAGGGAAATGAAAAATTAAAGTCCCACTACAGTGCTAATAAGTGTGCCTTGGGTCTTCTCACTTCCCTCTGCAGCTCCTAGTGGAAAGAACAACCTCAGCCAGCACTTGGAAATTTTGCCACCTCATACTCCTGAATTCCTTGGTGCAGCTTTTCCCCAATTACTGAAAACTAAGTCCTTATCAGAAAACAAAAACTATTAGAAACACCACTCAATTTTGCATTGTGCTCACCAAACACATTCATTACAACACGTTGTGTAGCTCTTACAATAATAAAGGTTCCTCCCTTTTCTGTTTCTCTGTTACTGAATGACTATGTTTGGCTGTTTTAACCTGGGTTATCCTGGAATGATACAGATGTATTTCTTCAGAATTTGAGGCTTCAGTATTTTTACCTCAGTGAAGCTTTATAGCTCTTTTAGATCTTCACAAATTAAAAAATCAAGGAATTTTTTTGTTTATTTAAAGCAAAAAGTGAGACTGGAGAGACCAGTGAGGGAATGAGCCCAAAAGCAATCAAGAGAGCAGAGCTCAGGTTTGTGGAAATATTGATTAAATAATGATTAAGCATCCTTTTACTTCAGGTGTGCTCTGACTATTCTTCTTATTATGGAGGCACCATTATTTTGTCTCAAATTTTACCAAACTTCAAAGTGAGAATTACTGTCCAACAAGTTTAAAGGAGAAAAAGTAGATCATGTATTTAGCTGTTAAGCTGAGCTGCCTTTTCTTTAATTTGGGAACAGAATACTCTATGTAGACATTCTATTCTGACCCAGGTGGATCAAAAAGATAAAAAGGCTATGTCAAACTTTTTCAATCACAAGAAAAAGCAACAGGATCCTGATGCAGTCCTGCCAGCAGGAAAAACAGGCATCAGTGAAACTATTCTCAGGCATTGAAACAAGAGAAAGGAAATAAAAGATGATATTTTTTAACTGAGTGGAAGTATTTTTAACTTTTAACACAACTCACAGTAATCTCAATAAATGACCTCCGCATTCTTCTTTCAGAGGAAGCTTAAATTCTCTTTTCTCATTATAGGAATCCACAATGCTTAAACTGATTCCATCAAAATGTATGTGTTAATATGCTATATGCAGGCTATCTAACTACACTTTTCTAAAATGAACTACTACTGGAAGACAAGATGAACAGAAATTATGTTTATTTATTAAGCTAAGCAAGGAATTATGTCCAGTATGTAACAAAGAATTTAATTTATTGTAGATAACAAAATAAATTTTAAAGACACTTAAAGCTGCTCCAAGATAAATGAAAATTTAATCTTTAAAGTAATTACTCCCTTGCTTATGGTGAGTGAAGTTTGGTGACCAAAATTATGACAGGTTCATAAAATAAATGCAGTTTAAGCTAAAAATATTGAACTATATAGATCTGTGGTTTTGTTGAGGTCACCTGTACAAGGACTGGAATTAGGATAATGAATCAAGACCTGAAACAAATCTTGGTTTGGTATTTTGCAACAGCTAAGCCATCACTTTTTAAGTAGATTTTAGCTTCTGAGGTAAGATCGTACACCTACTGGATGGAATATGGTTTTATATATCAGTTACAAGAGAAGCAGTGTGGATTACTGGATAGGACACTCACTGAGCTAGGAAGATCTACCATTAACTTTATGGTGGGACTGCATATCAAATATCAGTCATCATCTCTTTGTGTTACTGTTTCGGTTCATACTTTTTTCTGCCTTACCTGTTCAGATTTGAAGCTGAGATTGCATGTATTGACAGGGACTGGCAGCACACACAGTAAAACCTTGATCCTGGCAGCCATTGAATAGACTATTTAATGTTGATTCTTGTATAGATATATGTACATTTATATAATATATAAATAAATACACAGATACACATATCTAATATATCTATTTCACATATCGTACCTCATACATCTGATATCATATATATTATACATATTTAATATGTATCACTGTATGATATATAAACTTCAGCTTGCTACTCACACAGCATGAAAAGAAACACACCTTGACTCAATCAACAGAGAATCTGAGTTTTATTCTTAATAATCCATTACAATACAGTGTCCAGTTAAGTTGCTATATAATTTTATCAGTTTACAAAAATGTTTTCCTGTTATATACTGTACGCAGGAAAAGTATTTTTTGTCACCAGATTGAATCAAACAGCTAGCTAGTGTGAATTTTTGCCATTTTAGGCCCTATTTCTTCTTCAGTGAAAAAATGTCTAATGGACTAAAAAAAGTCTAAAGAACTTGTCAGATCAAACTTAAATTTGCAAACTATCTGTGATATTTTCTTTAGTTTTAGTTTCATCATCTGTTCTTCTCATCATTTGTCCCTACTGTCCTTTAAAAAAAACCCTCTTAAAATAGACTATTTTTCAAATTTACATACTATTTTAAATTTTATTCCTCATCAAATCTCCCTAAAGTTGTAAATCCAGTTAAAAAATTATCCAGCAATTCTATTATTGCTCCAGACCTTATTATTCCCACTATTTCAACAATTTCTTTTCAGTTCTATGTAACTTATAATTTACAATTGGCATTATGATTGTTTTATAATTGGGTATTAACATCTTTCTGGCTTAAAATGTAATTTTAGAACAACCCATTATACTAATGAATTTATATATATTCATGGTTAGTTTGTTTCCTGACATTTGCATTTGCATCTTTTTTGCCGTCTGTCTTATAATTCTTCATGGTGTTATTCTAGTGCCATTAGTGTTTTAGCCTCTACTGAAATTCATTATTCCATTTTTTGAAGTCTTCTGTATCATTCTTCATTTTCACAATAAATTCCACTGTCTATATAACCTCTTCCACTTTTGACTTGTTGATGAATATATTCATTACTTCAGGCCTTTACTTGAAACAAACAGCTAACACTGAGTTCATCTGAAAACTACATGAATACCCAATCATCCTTCCAGAGAAACTGCTTTGGATGAACCTTTCCAAGCCAGCATGATTTCTACAGTATGTTGTAAACTCGACATAGTTAATACTCTTCAATAGCATTTGTTTTTTAGCAGAATTTATTAGGAACTTGTACAACCATGGGATACCAAAAGACCTGCCCATATTGAAGTTTTTGACCTTTCATTTTTAATTGAAATTTGTGTTTTATTTGCAGGCAAAAATTCTTCCATCCATGCAGAAAGAAGGTCAAAATTATCTTTTTTTTTTCTCCCTTAAAATGGATGCAAAAATTCTGCTTCACTGTGCAGTGTTTTCCTACAGAACTCTTCTTCCTTTTTGTCCATATGCCTTGCTGTGATGCTAGATTTTAAAATCCACTTACTTGGAGAAGTTATGATCAACAATAGGTTTATTTCAGACAACCAAGTAGCATAAATAAAACCAATCCTAACAGCCATCAGTTGCAGCATGGAGCTCCAAGGGAGAAAACAGAGAGTCCTCTATGTAAGAGCTCATCGAACACAGCAGCCTGCCCATAGCTGAGAGATCTGTTGAGTCCTTTATGCCGTGAGCCTGAAGACCATTAGCTACTCTCTGCGACCATTTTGTAACACTAATGCCTCCTGCTGATTCCCCACATTCAAACCCACATGCCCGTGGGTCTTTGCACTGCTTTCAACCCTTGTTTCTGGACACATCCTGTATAACTCCTCCCAATGCCCATTCTCCTTACTGTCTGACACTATGCGAGTGCTGCCCTCTGCAGCACTTAGGATAGGAGGGGTGTAGAATAGGAGCATGATGCTACTTTTCTTGGAAATACATTTTAGGTCTTGAATTCTTCTTGGCAATGACCTGTTCCACAAAAGGAAAAGAAGCTTTAAGAAAGATAGCAATGCAGACACCACTAGCCCTCCTGACCCCAGGAGGCAGAGGCCCAGAGTGGCAAATTAGTGTATTTTGCCATTTAAACCATTTAAACTAAAAGTTGAAAGTGCACCACAAATTGCTGTCATGATTGAAATGCATTTCTTCAACTGATAAGAAGGAAGAAAAAATGCAAAGTGTTCCTCAGAAAGTCTGTTCAACTCATCTGATGGAATGGGTCATCTTACATTGTGAATTGCTTTCATACAGGATGAAACTGACTTGCTTCTCACTCACATACAAACAACTTTTATAGAACTATCCTTACCTCCACCACTCATTTGCACAGTTAATCTTTTCTTCTCCAGCTACGTCTAGTAAAAGGTTTCCCTGAAAAAATCTTTTTTGGGGGCTTTACTGTTTGCTGAGGACTACTCATGACAGCTAGGATGTTGTATCTTTGGGTAGATATGATATCTTATTATTTAATGACTTCTCTTGTGTTTCCATTATTGTATTAATTACAATCTAAGCACATAACCTTGTGCTTATTGATTTTTCTAATTATCTAACATTAATTTGTTTTAGCTAGCAATATGATTCCTGCTATTACTGATTGCAAACAATCTTTTCGAGCAACTGTTCTACAATATGTATTAAAATACAGACTTCCTCTGAGGCAAAGGCTGGTGTTATGTTGAGCTAGTGAGGTATAGAAAGAAATATGTTTGATATAGACCTTTCCAAAGGAAAGGCATTTTTCCCATGTTTGTTTCTTGGAAGGTCCTGAGCAGCTCAAGCTGCTCTTCATATAAGATGATCAATACCATGTAATGGTATCTTCTGCTTTGTCCCATAACTTCCCAATCAGTCATTAGAAATCCAAAAGCAAATGGATGCTTCTCTGAAGTAGTGAGTCTCCTAATGAAATAACCACCCCCGCCCAACCAAAAAAAAAAAAAAAAAAGGGGGGCAGGAAATAGACTGGTTTAAGAACATTGGAAAAAATTCCCTGCAGCACATGAGGGATGACCTGATTAGAAGCTTAAAACCTAGATCCTCAAGAAGGAAGTCTACACTTCAGTACTTATCTGTGCCTTCCTACTCGGAGATACAGAAGAAACTCCACACTTGAAAGCGCTGGCAAAAACTGTATGAGGAATTGCAGAGATGAAGTGTGGGAGGCCCATAGAGGATTAACATACTCTTGTTTGTTATGCAGCTCCAAAACTGGCAGCTTGACCGGATCTCCACTCTTCCTCATCCCCATTACTTTGCAGTTTTTACCTCACCCTGTTTTTTCAATGGAACAATTTTTCATCCCTTATCTCCAACATTCCAGATTTTTGAGGTGATGGAGGGTGCAGGCATACTGAGTAAAATCCTGTCCAGGTTTTCAATTTATTTTCTGTGAAAGTTTTAACTGAAAGTTTTAACTAAAATTTTACTTTCTTGCACTGGTGTTAGTTAGGCTACATCCATGCAACATTTACAGCTGGAGTTTGAAATTTGCAGCATTATGTGTTCTAATGATCTGAAATTAATAACTGATTTTTCTTTTTTTTTTTCCCTCCATATAGAATAGCACAGATTTATATTTGTACAGGAGTCTCTCCTTAGTGAATTTGTCTTTGTATATAATAAATATTTTTGCCTTAAAATACACATTCAGCTCTCTCATGCCATTTTGGGAAAGGTCAAAGTTGCAGAGTGTGGTGGGTTGACCCTGGCTGGATGCCAGGTGCCCACCAAAGCCATTCTATCACTCCCCCTCCTCAGCTGGACAGGGGGGAGAAAATGTAACAAAGAGCTTGTGGGTCAAGATAAGGACAGGAGAGATCACTCACCAATTACTGTCACAGGCAAAACTGACTCAGCTTGGGGAAAATTAACTCAATTTACTACAGATCAACCAGAGTAGGGTAATGAGAAATAAAACCAAATCTCAGAACACCTTTCCTCCACCCCTCCCTCCTTCCCGGGCACAACTTCACTCCTGGATTCTCTACCAAACCCCTCCAGTGGCGCAGGGGAATGGGGAATGGGGTTTACGGTCATTTCATCACACGTTATTTTCTGCCACTTCATCCTCCTCAGGGCAGGACTCATCACACTCTTCCCCTGCTCCAGCGTGGGGTCCCACCCACAGGAGACAGTCCTCCATGAACTTCTCCAATGTGGGTCCTTCCCACGGGCTGCAGTTCTTCACAAACTGCTCCAGCATGGGTCCTTTCCACAGCATGCAGTCCTTCAGGCACACACTGCTCCAGCATGGGTCCCCCACAGGGTCACAAGTCCTGCCACAAAACCTGCTCCATGGGCTCCTCTCTCCACAGATCCACAGGTTCTGCCAGGAGCCTGCTCCAGCGCAGGCTTCCCACAGGGTCACAGCCTCCTTCGGGTACCCACCTGCTCCAGTGTGGGGTCCTCCCTGGGCTGCAGGGGGACAGCCTGCCTCACCATGGTCTTCCCCACAGGCTGCAGGGGAATCTCCGCTCTGGTGCCTGGAGCATCGCCTCCCCCTCCTTCTGCACTGACCTGGGGGTCTGCAGTGTTGTTTCTCTTACATGTTCTCACTCTCTCTCCAGCTGCCATTTCTGTCTGTCCCAGCAACATTTTTTCCTTCTTAAAAATGTTATCCCAGAGGCGTTACCACTATCGCTGATTGGCTTGGCCTTGGCTGGCAGCGGGTCCGTCTTAGAGCCAGCTGGTATGGGCTCTCTCGAACACGGGGGAAGCTTCCAGCAGCTTCTTACAGAAGCCACCCCTGTAATCCCCCCCGCTACCAAAACCTTGCCACACAAAGCCAATACACAGAGCATGGAGAGGTAGAGGGGAAAAATCTTCATCAGACATCAATCTGCAGCAAATGGGAGCTCATGTACACTTTGGGGTGGTGCATAGCTTTCTGGAAACAGTCAGGAAGAGGGACAGAAGACACTATTGAATTGGCCAGAAACTATCTACATTATCATAAAAATGTCCATCTGTATCTCAGATTCTGTACCCTGTAGACTGATTAGCATCAGAAATTAAAATCTTACATCAGTGAAGTTTTCCATATTCAAAGATATACACATACATACACGTTACTACATATATACACTAGTTATTTCTGTTTTCACAGAGATTTTTATTATCTCTCAAGTTTAGCTGCTTTAAATTTAACAATCTAAACAGAGGAACTACCTATCACTTATGTGAATAAGGATATGAACAATCATAAAAAATATCCTTCCATTCAGTGTTTTTAATATTGTTAACTCTTTATTACTAACAATACCAGAATAATGTCTTCAACCAATGCAAAAACCTCCTAAGACTGAGAGAAAAATATATAAAATAATTCTTAGAATTCAGTTCTGGAAATTTTTATTCATAGTTGTTCCTTTTGTCAGGAACACTGAACAGAAATCTTCCACACACAATGGTGTGATACTTGTAATAAGTAAATATATGTCTGGAGGAATATATGAAGAAGGTGCTAGCATGAACAGGAAGATAGAAGTGGGGCATGATAGACCTGAATAAATTAACCTGGCAATTACACCATTGAGACTGAGTCATGAGACTCAGAGTCATTGGAATAAATTGACTTCTGTTCATCACTGACAACTTTTTGCATCTGCCTAAATGTTTTCTTTCTTAGTATTTATTCCTTTTCTTGTGTGTAGATGAAAGATTATGAACTGTTGTAAACTTTTTTATTTAACTCTGCAATTGAACTAATACAGTTTGTCCTTCTGGTTTTTGGTTGGGTTTTTTTGTTGTTTTTTTTTTCCTTTTCTCCAGACAGGGTCTAGCTTACACCATTATTTTCTTTTTCTAGGTTCTGGGTAGGCTTGGCAGTGGACACGTGCTGTATGTATTGACACTATGTGTGTTTGAATTCGCTTCTGCAAGGTATGAAATACGTTACTCCTATTCAATAAAGAATTTATCCACATTCTCATATGTTTTGCTGATCAATGCATAATGACCCCTCCTGACACCTTCACAGTGAATTTCTCATCCTATCCTAAAACTGCTTACAAGAGTCAGAACTGAAGTACACAAGTAATATTTGATTAATTTTTGTCAAAGTTTTGTTCTTTCAGAAAGAAAAAAAAGGAAAAATAAATTTGAGGAGACCTGACTAAGAAAATGTCTTTAAGCACATATCTTGTTGATAAGCTCCAGTTTTTAAACTCATTCTATTCTCCTCTTCCATCTGTCTTAATTGTATCAGAATTACATAATTCACCATAAGAAAGGACAGTCTATGATGAGGGATAAAATAATCTTCACAATTTGTAATCTCACTGATTGTCTGTCTTTCAAAATGTTTTTAATATTGTGTCTAATGTCAGTGCCTCTATTTTTTTCTAATCAGAAAAAAATGTTGAAATAAATAAACCCACACATGTTGAAGCTAAGTACAAGGCAAACTCCCATTTCCTGTTTGGTTATTGTAATGCAGATGAAGCCTGATGTTAAACTTCAGAGTTTCAGCTCTATAGAATGGATTCCAAGATAGGATGGTATCACCAAGGAAAAGGGATTTGACCATATTAACCTAACCGCAGATGGAAGAATTATCACAGTGACAACTGTCTCTGTTGAGCTACCAAGCATGATTGGAATTAAAACTTACCAAAGTCAGGATAGAGCTATAGAGGCAATGGTTCTGAAGAAGACTTTCAGATTTTCTAACTGTCCGGTACAGTAACTGGATACAGATTCTTTTTTAAATCCTTTTTTTTTTTTTAATGAACATGAAAACTTGCTGTACACCTCCTCTTAAAATATGCTTTCCTTGACTTATTATAATTTCATTTTAACACTTTTTAATGGTGACCATGTGTGCACTTTTCTCCCAGCTGTCAACTGAAACATAAGTTGAAATGTGTAATTATTCTTCAAATATCTGATAATATTGGAGATCTATCATTTTATAAGCTAGAAAAGCATAAAGAGGAGGGATGTATGTTGAAATTGAGTTGAATTTAACCTTTAATACTTGTGTCCAGTAAGACTGACAAAATTTCCAGAAAACGTATGCTTTTAATAATGTATTTTTATGCAATGCAGGTACATATAGCATTGTTAGCAATTATTGGTTTAGCACAGCACTAATAAGTATATTCTTTCCTATCACCATATCTGGAAGAAGTCCACATTGGACTATACCTACTGCTTTCAGGATTGATAGAAGGGAGATCTTGATCCTCTATACTTGCTAATTATGCTAAGAAAAAAAAATTTTTGTACCAGGACCTAGGAGTGGCCTATGGAAACTAAACACAGTCAATTGTATGCTTACATTAATGTACATTCAAGCCCTATAAATACCTATATAAATGGCCCATTTGGGAATCTGCATGCACGCAAATTTAATTAAAGGTCAGTGCAAATTCACATATATAGAAATACTCAAAAGCTGTTACAGCACAGTTAATATTTCCTAAGCCAAGTTATTAACAAACAGGACAGGTTATGAGACTGTCATTTTATACATGTGTTCAGGGAAGAAGGAGCTATGGTAGGAATGTTTCTGTGGAGGAAGACATTCTCTGTAGGAGATTAGTTGCTAGACTGTTGTTTTAAACTTCTCCCAGTTATCTTAAATACACAGATAGCCAGAGTCCTGTTTTGTTTTGTTTTCCAGGATTGCTAAGGTAACAACACTGTTAGAATTAAGGCACAGTATGATGTTGTCTTATGTGCAGGTACACAGTTAATTCTAAATATTTCACCTACAGTAGATACTGACAGAGCAGCAGATGTGGTAAAACCAAACCCGAGAGTGGTAAAAGAAATAATGACTCCATCTGTGGCAGAATAGCACAGAACTGCTTCAGGCAGAAGCCCCAGGAGCCCAGGGGTTTTTGGGGGTAGACTAGAACTTTCAGGCTAAACCAGAGCACTTAACATGGTGTGGGGAGTTGTATTCTGGCCACTGGCCACTGGTCTCCTTCCCATCGAAAAGAAGGTGTGAGGATGGTGGGGTGCAAACGAGACCTGGACCCCAGTCCTTACCTCACTCTCGGCACAGAAATCGAATGTGGCCGAAGCATGCACCTGAAGAATGAGTGGGGAAGTACTTCTGGGCACTGCAGCATACACATGGCATTGGAGATTTTATCTTCTTCAGTAGTTCAAAAAGGAATATTTGTCAAGATCAAAGAACAGGGGAATAGGTGACTAGGATTTGCAAGCTGCAATAATAGATAAAGGAGTTAGATAAGGGAGTTGGATAAACCAAAGGGAAAAGGTAAGGGAACAGTTAATTTACAGACAAGAAATAAATAAAAATGCTGAACTATTATTTAAGTTGAGGGGAATAAAGCACAAATTCTTCTAGCTTCCATAAGAAAGATGTTCCAGATAAACCAGCACAGCCATGGAGATTCTGTGAAGGAAATGAAGAAAGGCCATGATGTTTTCCTGCAACTTTCTAAAATCCAAATGCTTTGAGTTTTCTAAATTACCACAGAGATATTTTTCTTTCAAACATATTTGGAAAATTGCAGATATATATGCATTTTACAAGAATGATGGTAACTTACGTTCTTTAACCTTTTTTACCTGCTTTGAAAACACTGAAAAATGGGGTTTAGATCTACTACCAAAAACGGTGTTATTACAGCTACTTGCATGAAACAAGCCATAAATGCAAGACATTAGTATAATGAGCTGAATTTCAAATAGTGACACTATTCATTGCAGAAATGCTATATGAGTGGGGAACTAGAAGGAAGACCTGAATGAAAGCAGGTGTATAAATAATTTAGCCTGTCAAAGTGTAGGACATATTATGGATGACGGACATTGCATCAGCATCAGCCTTCCCCCCAAATTACTTTCATTTATGGTAAAACCATCTTATAGCACTCTGTAAGTATGAAAAGAAGGGTATTTAATGAATTTATTCACACAATAAGAGGCATTTACAGCTGTCAGTGCAATATAGAAAAAGGACTTACTATAAATATTAAATTTGAAACTGACATATGTGATTTAATAAACGTACTTTGCAGAATCACACCTTCTCTCCTGAAAATTCCTCTCCTATGTATTTAAATTCAGCTCAGAGATCTCTAAAATTTAATGGCTTGTCTAAAACCCAAAACGGCAGTTTTAGAGGAAAACTCAGGAGTTTTTTTCCTGGCATTCTCCAGCTATAGTTAGCAGTTCATAGCTTGATCATAGCCCATGAGCTTCAACTATCTTTCTAGTAAACTCACCACAAAGCTTCTTTATTCACTTCTGAAAGCAAATGATTTCCTGTGGGATAGAGTTCATACTGCAGAACACTAGCTTCCAAAGTTTTTAATTGGTTTTATTTATTTTATATCTTAATATTAAAAATCTCTTCACTTGTCTCTTCACCAGTAAGCATATCATGCTTTATCAGGGCAGAAAAGATTATTTAATTGTGCTGTTCTTCACATCCTAGGTGCTGTAAAAAGAGATTTGGAGTCAAAATTAGAAGTTAACCTAACACAACAGAAGTTCATCTATACACCTTCGTGCAACTATCTTTACAGACATTTAAGCTACACTTCACCTTTTGCTTTTTTATCATATGGTGAGTTCTAGGAATAAACACATTACAGATTTTGCCTTGTTCTCATGAACCAAAACCAATAAAATATTAATTAAAATATTAATAAAATATTAATTAAAAAGCGCCCCCCAAAATACTGAGATGACTAGGTGAAATGTGTCTAGCAGGGGGCTTCTTACAAAAATTCATAAACCTGTTACATTTTATCTATTCATCCTGCTGTCAAGTATTAATGGGATGATATTACATAGTTAAAAGATAGATTTTCAGAGAGAAATATGCACTATGTAAACCTGCAGGGTACCTCACAACATTTAGCTCTCTTTCATCTATATTTGCAAAAGAAAACATCTCACTCATCACTGATGGGACTTAAGAGATACTAACAGAGAAATAACAAAATTATCTCATAAAGAGAAAATAATTGAGACTGGCTTTTCACAATTTTTTTTCCTTTTTTGTTTTTCCCTTTTTTTACAGCAGAATATCTGAACTGTGTAAAGCATTTTGGCCTACTGTTGATGCACAAGGTCTGATGTACTTGACAAGGGGCATATTGGCAAGGTTTACAGAGCTTGAAGTATATGCCAAGGCTAGTCTATAAATAATATTAAACAGGAACCTGTTCTTCCCCACCTCCCTTTCTGTGAAATGTTGCCTGAATTCTATTAATAAATCTGGAAAGGGACAGCTCTGTTGGTATTTGAAAACCTTCTGATACACTTTAAAGCCTACAGACTGTATATTTTCTGAGCTAGAAAGGTATTCTCTCTTTTAAACTGAAAAGCTATATAACATAAGGAAACTATATCATTCAAGTGACATGAAATAAATCTCATTAGCACAGCCTTCACCATAATTTAACCAAAATGCAAGTCAGTATTTTTTAGCATAGTAAGGCTGATTAAATGAAAACTGAGGAGAAATCAAAGCAAATCATGTGCTAGTTTATCTGCAAAGTAAACACAGTTGCAAATAATAAAATATCTAAAATAAAGAAATGTTAAAATCCCAGTTATGGCCTTGTACATTATTCACATGTTATTGTATAGCTAAAATATTTGATTCTGATACTTTCTTCTCCCACCTATGTGTTTTTTTGTCAATAGAAATAAAACTGAATATGGTCAGTCAATTAAATGTAAAGAGTGTAAGCCATAACTCTACATTATGTGGTTTCCCAAAGCAGGTCTAAACTCCAGCAGCTTGAGGCCTGAATTTTCATTTATACCAGAGACTACACGTTGTCTTTATTGTAAATAAAACTGCAATTTTAAGGCAACTGCCTTGCCTTAATCATGTACAAGAACATGAATGGATAAAAATGCAGGCATAAATCTCAGGAACTGAAGTAAACTTTAAAAAAAAGGAAATTGAGAGTATTGGTTGGTTTTTTTTGTTTCTAAGTGTCTGTTTTCAACTCAGAATAGTAAGTGTGAAAGAAGGAGTGGAAATGGACCAAAATAGGGGGTTTTGCCTGTACTAGAATATAGGTTCAGTAAAGACTTTTCCCTATAACAGATGAAGAGAGTGGTATCTTTTCTAGGTGAATTCGTGTTTAGGAGACAGGCAAAAAAGATGGAAACGCTTTGTTACAATTGAACAGGAAATGAAGGAAACTTCCAATAGGGTCACTTCCTCTAAACCAGTCCTGATCCTAAACCTCTCATTCAAGGAATGAGGTTTTATAGCAAGCTTGAAGAAATCAGTGCAAAAGCTTGTGTTCAGACATTATATTCAAATGTATTTTGTCAACTATGCAAAAAGAACATTTGTGGGTGTCCCAAAGTATAAATAGATTTTTTTTTTTTTTTTTTTTTTAAATCATCAGCAGGCAAAAATTTTAGACAATGAAATAACAGTATGGGCTTAGAAAGCAATGTGTTTGATTAATTCAGCATGTCGTTGCCATTGCTAACTGCAACACAAAGTACTTTTTCAAGAAAGTATGATTCATGACATTAACATAGTGATTCCAGGAAGATTTTACTAACTTTGAGCACATTCTTTAATTTCCACTAACTTGAACATGCCTAAAACAAGGACAAATAATCTAATGAGCTCAGACTACAACTAGGAAAAGTCAAGATGACATTAGGAAGTACTCTTCAGTCATAAGGATGATGAAGTACTGAAACAGACTGGCAGGGTAGTTGTAGAGCTCTCATCATCCAAAGCTGATGTTTAAGCTGACATTTTTCAGTTTAATGAAAAAATGTCTTCTGTTGTGCTTGTTAAAAAAAAAAAAAAAAAGCCACTCATAATATGAAAAAATGGAAAGTTGTCCTGATTTCAGCTGGGATAGAGTTAATTGTCTTCCTAGTAGCTGGTATAGTGCTATGTTTTTGAGTTTGGTATGAAAAGAATGTTGATAACTCTGACGTTTTCCATTGTTGCTAAGTAATGTGTAGTTTAAAGTCAAGGATTTTTGAGCTCCTCATGCCCAGACAGCAAGAAGGCTGGAGGGGCACAAGAAGTCAGGAGGGGACACAGCCAGGGCAGCTGACCCAAACTGGCCAAAAGGATATTCCATACTATGTGATGTCACTTCTAGTGTATAAACGGGGGTGGGGGGGACGGGACGGGACTCACACCGCTGCTCAGGGACTAACTGGGCATCAATCGGCGGGTGGTGAGCAATTGTATTGTGCATCATTTTTATATTTCAATCCTTTTACTATTACTATTGTCATTTTATTAGTGTTATCATTATCAATATTAGTTTTTTCTTTTCTTTTCTGTCCTATTAAACCATTCTTATCTCAATCCACATTTTTTTCCCGATTGTCTCCCCCATCCCACTGGGTGGGGGGGAAGTGAGTGAGCGGCTGCATGGTGCTTAGTTGCTGGCTGGGTTTAAACCATGACAAAAGTTTTAAAAGAAGCTATTTAAATGTTACTAGAACAGGGAGCAGGAAGGAGAAGAAACAACGTTTAGTGAAAATGTGAATTTCCAATCAGTGTCCAGGTTTATTGGGCCTGAATGCTTGTTTTTATGACTAAGCAGAGGGTTGGATCTATAGAATGGAGTCTCCTAGTTGTCCACAGAGCAGG
The DNA here is from genome assembly GCF_000737465.1 of Haliaeetus leucocephalus. NCBI lineage: Eukaryota > Metazoa > Chordata > Aves > Accipitriformes > Accipitridae > Haliaeetus > Haliaeetus leucocephalus. Next base: position 4,403,571 of record NW_010973041.1, read on the forward strand.
TGTAGTTCATTCACCCCATTACATACCTCCATTCTGGCATGCCAATATGCCTCAGTCCTTACCAATCCAGAAGAAGTGTGGTTGCCTTGTCTCCTTGGGGCTTTGCCTCTTTAGCACATCTGTCAACAAGTTTTGCAGGTATGAAGCATTTAGTTGTGCATTTGGAGCTGTTGACAAGAACAAGAGCATCACACAGTAAATGGTCTCAATTGCTATTAGTAGCATCAACAGTACTACCCCTTGTAATGGAGTTTTCTTCTGACAAGAACACATCCTTAATGAGGCACTTGGCCAAAAAAATGTATAACAAGACAGAACATTACCGTTCAGTCCCACATTTTCAATAGGCCTATTCTTGACTTTAAATATTTTCTGTGCTTGTGAATCTCTGAAAATGGTGAAAGACATGGACATTTAGTAACCCAAATATATGCTAGACAAGCATAGGAGGACAGAAAAAAAAAATAAGAAAGCATGATAGCATTAGTAAAACATTTGGGTAAGCTTACCTTCTCAAAAGTGTCAAGAGATATGTAAGACAGGGAATCTGATGGGAGGGTCAACAGTAAAGTACGTAATATATTTTTTAAAAAGTTTACAAAAGAAGATAAAGTAAAAAGGTTGTACATTTTGAGATTTGTAGTCAAAATGAGATTTAATTGCCAGTGTAAGGAACTAGCCCACCTTTTCACATTATAGATTGCTTTATCACTTTTTTTTTTCAATTCTTAGACCCTTTATATAAATATACAACATACTGCTTTAATTTTTATTTCATTTGGATCTTACGAAGTGCCTAAGTTTGAAAAGCTCTCTCTGAGTCTCCTTCTAGGCAGAGTCAGTCTGAAATGTAGAATGTTGCCTCTCATCATAAATTCATCAGCCTCAGCAAAAGAATGTGCATGAACAAGGAGACAGATGGCATCACTTACTGGTTTGCTCAGTACCTACTGCGTCTTCCTGAGCTGTCAGCAGAGCCTCTCCACACTTGAAAGCTCAGTGCTGTATCCCGCAGGGCACTCTCCAGCCAGGCCAGCAGGATCCCAGGGCTCTCCTAGCCCTGACACAGATGTGGCAATGGCTGCTCCCAAGAACAGACCAGGGTGTTGTGAAATGAATTCTACATCAAGGGACAGCAAGGCCAGCAAAAGCATATTTTAGAAATCTTACGTGAAAGAGAACTTAGGAATCTTTGGTGATTAACTTTTTACAAGATGTTTGTTTTGAGATTTACAACAACGCATCTTATGATGTGATAGAGCTGGACATTAACATAACATCAAAAAATTAGCAGTAGTAATGCCTTTAAACAAGGTAGAATGACACAATTCGGGTTAGTAGAAGTAGTGCCTAAGCTGAGTTTTAAGTGTGGAGATGATTCTGTACTTCTATGACAGTGGCAGATATTCATAGGTAGGGACAGTAAATCAAGTCGTGCATAAAGGGCTGCATTCAAAGAAAAGACAGAAGAAATGTCAGAGATATCAAAGACGTTTCCATTTAAATCATTTGGAGGCATATTGGACACAACATCAGCAGTACTGGCTAACTCATTTGAGTGTTAACAACACAGATTCAGCCATTTCCTCTCGTCCTATTACTAGTTACTTGATAGAAGAGACCGGTACCAGCAATAAGGTCTCTACAACTACCTGAAAGGAGGTTGTAACAAGGTGGGTGCTGGTCCCTTCTGTGATGCGGCTGGTGGTAGGATGAGAGCAAATGGCCCCAAGTTGCACCAGAAGAGGTTTAGATTAGATATTAGGAAAAATTTCTTTACTGAAAGGGTTGTCAGGCATTGGAACAGGCTGTCCAGGGAATTGGTGGTGTCACCGTCCCTGGAGGTATTCAAAAAGCATGTAGACAGGCACTCCAGAACATGGTTTAGTGGACATAGTTGAAGGCTGGACTCGATGATCTTGAAGGTCTTTTCCAACCTAAATGATTTATGATTCTGTGATTCATGTTTCCAGCACAAATTTTCCTGAGTCATTGCATCCTGAATTTTGAATCTTTCTCTTTGATCTGGGATTCAGATCCAGGGTTTTCTTCGGAAGGGAGGGTCTTCTCCCCTTGCGAACTTGGTATGTGAGACATGGGCAGGGCATGGGAAGTAAAAGGAGGATTTTAGAGAATTTACATAAATTTTGAACAGTGCAAATGTGAGGAATTTCCTCTATCTTTCTTTCTGCAAATAGAATATTTCTGTGACAATTTGGCTCCTATAGATACAAATGTAAGCACATGTAAGTGAAGAACCATTGCAAACTACAACATATATGTATCTTTATAGTAAGCATGTGAGACCACATGGACAAATACTCCTTCATATGCACAATACATATAGTGACAATGAGTCACATGTAATCTAGTAATCATGGAACAAGAGACTTTAATCTTTTAAATAAAACGGGAATGCTTTTCTTGTTGAACTTTCACACAGTTCCTTCATGGTAATCCACACTTTCAATTGTGTTCTCACTAGTCACAGGTTTTTAGTTTAAAAGAACTCGAGTAGTTTGAATTTTCCCACCAGTATAGCATAACCTGGGATTTTTATTTAGAAATACTGTATTGACAATCTATGTATGATTCCAGAAGATACCTGCTTGATGCATAGTAAAAAGCAGAAAACCATACATGAATAATTGCTTCCTCAGACTTTTATTCTCCAGGTCTAAAGATGCTGGCACTAATAGACAGTTATTGAAATCTACAGTATAACATCAAATTGCCATAACAACAGAGATGAGACGATACTTTGCAAATAAAGTTGGAAACTAAGTGAGACTCACTGTTAGTGGTTGTGCTACTCCTACAAAAGTGGTTTCAAAGACATCATGAGATGGCAACACGTTAAGCAATACAGATCAAAGCCACTGGATCAGCGTGTAGCAAATTCACTCGCAGGCACTAACGAAGAATTCAGTTAAACTTTTTCACTACAGTGATGAAAAAAATACAAAAATTCCCTTTTTCCTTCAATAGGAAGAACATACTTTTATCTCTTAGCTTCTTTCTTGTTCTGAATGTTGCGTTTTGTGGTTTTAGTTTTGGGTTTGGTTTTGTTTTTTAAATAATCACAACAGAAGACTCCAGTCATTTAATTTATTTAAAATCTATTAAACCAAAGTAACTGACTATTGATTAGGCCCATATAAAACAATAAGCTAAAAATTAAGAAAGTGTATACCTGAATTATTCCTATTTATTGAGATTTTTATCCACGCTTCAGCTTTCTGATGGAATAGGTCAGAAAATATTCCTACTGCACATGCAAACACAAGCTATCAATATCATTCTATTGTACTGTTACTTGCACTATTTATAACTGCACAGATAGGTTTCAACTCTGACACCATTTCCAAAACAGATGTTGAATGCTGCAGGATAAAATGCATTGATCACTTGTTGTTGCATAGATTAGCATTAAAAATTAAACTCAGATATAATCCTCCCTCAAATATATATGAAAAAACATCCTGAATGGATCCATATCTTCAAATAGTTCTATATTAATAACACCAAAAATGACAATAATAATTGTGAGGACTTCCAGAAAACCAAAATTATCTGGATATAATGGGACAAATCTAGTACCGAGAAATGAACTGAAAGAGAACTCATTGTAGCTGTGACTCTGTCCTGGACTCCTACATATATTTAAAAAGGAGCATTTTTGTAATTTCACACACCATCTTATTCCTATGCCTCTTTCTTATTTAATTGGGAAATGTTGAAGGACCATCAGCACACTTCTTTCTCCGCTTTATCAACAAATGTTTAACAGTACAATTAAGTAAGAATCAATGCATGCCCTGTGCTACCATACCAGGAGAATATGCAGTGGATGTTAAATTAGAAAAATCCCCAAAAACATACACACTGCTCTGTCAGAATATATTTAAGACTCAGTATAAGCACCAAGCTCTTCCTTCCATTTCATGCAAAATATCCAAATTTACTGCTGCCATAAAGCTTGACGATACTAGGCCTGGTATACCCATTTCCATCATGGTGCATACGTGACAGTTGCTAAGTGCTGGATCACTTCCTCTGCTCTTTGTTTTCACTTTCCTTCATATGATATGTTAGTAATGTATTACTTAAGCCCATTATATGATGCTGTTGTAAATTCATTGCTCATGTTTCATATTTATAAAGCTTTTCAGAATTATCTTTTCATGGTTAAATCTTCTTTCAGACTTAATATTGATGTTATTTTGTTTAAATTGTTTTATATATGTATGTTATCTAAAAAAGGTTCTTAATACTTGGCATAGGCAAAAATAATGTGCATGATATAGGGGGTCAGATAGGATGATTTCAAAATTGGATGTTGGACATTATATTACTAACAAAGAAAAGAAGTGAAAGCAAATAAAATAATAAGTGGTTCCCTAAATAATTTTCCTCTTTTACAATGATGCATTGTTTTACATTGGATATTCAAAGATCCATGTTACTGAAATTTGAGCTCTGAGCACATCATGTTTTGTGGATAGGTAGACAAGTTTTGCTAAGTTATTAAGACAGGTACAAGGTTAAAAAAGTAATTAGACATGGAACAAGCTGTGTTCTCCTCCTTCTGTGAATCAAACTTTCGTTCAGTATAGCTATCCATTTTTGTTGATTAAATATCCCTAACCTTTAACTACAATTAATATGCACTTACACACTCAATCACGTGAGTAAACTGTTCAGAAACAGCAGAATGCAAAGAAAGGAAAGGGGGATAAGAAAGAAGAGGTTTTATTCTTCATTAACATTTTCTTTCTGTTGATTAATTTTGCATCAGAAAGAATCAGGGTGTATGCTAGTTCTTCCTCCTGTCCATGTTTACTTGGTAAACTGCAGACAGATAAAGAGTCATCTTATCTTGTGATGTGTTCTCTGTTTCAAATCAATTCATAGGTATCCTATTGAGAAGTATTGTTGCTAAACACATGACAAATCTTGGCTCAAAGATGTATCACTGTTATTGATTTGCTAGATTAATATCTTGGAAGGGAAAGAAGGGTGATCATAAATTAGTAAGAGTCACAGGAGTAATGCACATAAAACCTATTTTACACAAATTTTCAGCTACAATCCTACCAGATGTTTTTTTGAGTCTACCCCATGTGCAGCTTCCCACTGATATTAATATTGTGTTTGATATTATCAATATTGTCTCTTGATATTAATAACATATTTACAAGTAAATATTTTGTACTTATATAGTTGAATAACTTTTCATAGTCTTTGTAAGGTTACTTGCCATGCCTGAAAGATAGCTGGACTACACAGTGTGTTTAGCAAGAGGTTGAATTCAGAAAGTGGCAGTGGGTTTCCCCTGGACATCTACCCCTACATTGATCCTATAGCTTTATAGTTTTGTGCATTCTTACTATTGTCATTAGTCTCCCTTGGTGATTCTGGCTAGTGTCACCACAGCATGGCACAGCTCCATGCTTGCATTTTCAGTTAGTTCAGAAAGAATATAAATATAAAGGTACAGAGACAGGTAAACAGAGTGATTGGTGATTTGGAAAAGCTTGAATTAGAGGAGGAATTAAACAGGAGAAATTCAACAGGCAAGTGTTCTTCAGCTTTCAAACGGTGCATGTCAGAGAATGTGATAGAGATACCTAAAAGTAATGAAAAGAAATATGAAATGGTTGCTTCCTATTTCTCATAATGCAAGAAGCAGCATGTGCCAATGAGGCTTAAATTAAACAGAAACAAGTGGGTAAATTCATGATTAAATCATGGAGCTTGTCATCCTAGGATGTTTCAGGTAGCAGACATACAAATTGGATTAAAATAGTGGGTTAGACAAATTCATACATGGAAGAGAGTGCTTCAAAGAACTTCAAATGTAATGGTGCCAGTACAACTTGTAGCTTCCAAGACCTCTAAGGATTTACTGATTGCCTGCTACTGCAATAGCATACTTTGCAATGTGTTGAATTCATCCTTGCCTTGGTCTTTTATGCACCTTCTTAGATTTCTGTATTGGTTTTGTGTGGCAAGGTTTTGGTAGCAGGGGGGATTACAGGGGTGGCTTCTGGAAGAAGCTGCTGGAAGCTTCCCCTGTGTTCGAGAGAGCCCATACCAGCCAGCTCTAGGATGGACCCGCTGCCGGCCAAGGCCAAGCCCATCAGTGTTAGTGGTAACGCCTCTGGGATAACATTTTTAAGAAGGAAAAAAAGTTGCTGGGACAGACAGAAATGGCAGCCGGAGAGAGAGTGAGAACATGTAAGAGAAACCACCCTGCAGACCCCCCATCAGTGCAGAAGGAGGGGGAGGAGATGCTCCAGGCACTGGAGCAGAGATTCCCCTGCAGCCCGTGGGGAAGACCATGGTGAGGCAGGCTGTCCCCCTGCAGCCCAGGGAGGTCCACGGTGGAGCAGATCTCCACCTGCAGCCCAAGGAGGACCCCACGCTGGAGCAGGTGGGTGCCTGAAGGAGGCTGTGACCCCATGGGAACCCTACGCTGGAGCAGGCTCCTGGCAGGACCTGTGGATCTGTGGAGAAAGGAGCCCATGCTGGAGCAGGTTTTCTGGCAGGACTTGTGACCCTGTGGGGGACCCACGCTGGAGCAGTCTGTACCTGAAGGACTGCACACTGTGGAAAGGACCCATGCTGGAGCAGTTTGTGAAGAACTGCAGCCCGTGGGAAGGACCCACGTTGGAGAAGTTCATGGAGGACTGTCTCCTGTGGGTGGGACCCCACGCTGGAGCAGGGGAAGAGTGTGATGAGCCCTCACCCTGAGGAGGATGAAGCGGCAGAAAATATCATGTGATGACCATAAACCCCATTCCCCATCCCCCTGTGCCCCTGAGGGGGTTGGTAGAGAATCCGGGAGTGAAGTTGTGCCCGGGAAGAAGAGAGGGGTGGAGGGAAGGTGTTCTGAGATTTGGTTTTATTTCTCATTACCTTACTCTGGTTGATTTGTAATAAATTGAGTTAATTTTCCCAAACTGAGTCTGTTTTGCCCGTGACGATAATTGGTGAATGATCTCTCCTGTCCTTATCTCGACCCGCAAGCTTCTTGTTATATTTTTCTCTCCCCTGTCCAGCTGAGGATGGGGGAGTGATAGAACAGCTTTGGTGTGCACCTGGTGTCCAGCCAGGGTTAACCCATCACAATTTCACTGAAAGAAATAGCATCTATGTTCTTATGCCATACTATAATTTTCAGTATCAAAGAATGAGAAAGTGTTACCTGTTTTATTTTGATGTTAGGTTTTGGGCACTGTGCTATACAGAAGCACTCATTTATGTCTTACATTTCCATTCCACTACCTTGTAGTTGGACGGATTTTAAGAGCAACAAAATATTGTCCCACAGTGAATGTGGTCTAAATAATACTTTTCCTTTGTTCTTTTTCATAAAATAGAGAATTCACCTTGAAAAATGAGCAAATGTAAAGAGGGTATGAAGAAAGGTTCAGAATATTTGAACAATAATAGGTAACAAGTCCTGTCTACCAAGATAAATCGTGACTTTGATAGGTATTTACTGCAAGGGCTGAGTACACGTATGAAGATAAAAGTTAAAAATCAAAAAAGTAGAGAGAAAGTGTACAGCACTGTTATGTGTTGATAATGAGTAATGACATACAGGAAGTTTCTAGAAGAAAGCAGTGTTTGTTGAGTGTCTCCTGTAAACCTGCATTCTTTCTGCTTTTTACCCATCTTTGGGTTATGGCAGTTGAGAGAAAAAGAAAGAGAAGCCACTCAGAAAATTCTTAACAGTCAAAATAAATAAAATGACAGCTTTCCCCCATCATTATCTGAACACAGTAATCTCAGTCAGATCCACCTATCCAAACTATACAGTTACCAAAGCAAGTGATGTGACCTTTAAGGAAAGCACCTTTCATTTCCAAGTCTAGAGCATAAATTGAAAAAATAAAGGCATGAAGGACAGAAAATGACAGAACTGTCAAAGATAATGCCATATCTACAGCAATATTAAAGTATGAGTGAAATGCTAATCTTTGATATATAAGATTTAATACCTAAATACTAGTTGGATTATCCAGCCCTACTGAATGTATTCTTCTTCAAAGGATGCTCTTCCACACTTTCTTACACAGGTCAAACTGACTTCCAGCTATGGAAATGTCATAACTTTGGTGTATAGGAAGAGGTGGCCTTTTAGTTGTGACAATGAGTATGTATTTCTCTCAAACTTAAACATATGTGGAAAACAATGGCATGATAAATGTAGTTGTCCAACAAACATAGCACACAACATGTTAACAGGTGTACAAATGCCTACTATTAGGATAACTACACTTTGTAGATGAGACAATCTCGGATCTTGTTGTGACCAAAAGAGAGAGGTACGATTCCCTCCTCTCTCCTAACCCATGCCTTCCTCATTACATGCTCCTGCTTCCTTATTTGCCTTTGACTTTCTTCCAGTCTTCTCTCAGATTATTAAATTCAATCCCCAACACCCACTCTTAAAAGATGCTGTTCTTATTTTTTTAGTTTGGTTTTCTTCAGGTTCAGCAGCTGAACTGTTTGAAATCATGATCTATCAGCTGTCAGGGCCAGCCTGAAGAGAGGCTCGAGTATGAAGCCAGGACCTCTTTCCATGAGGCTGGAGCAGGTTCTCCTCATTTCAGCAGTGGTGAAACATTGGACCGGGTAAAATCATGGATGTGTAACCTTACAGTCTTCTAGTCAGAAAAACAAAGCATGTTAGGATCTGCAGGAAACCAGTCTAACAGCACATAAATACTATAAACTTTATAGTAGAGAGGGGGAAGTCAATGCATGATAAGTAAATCCCTTCTACAGTGACATGTGAAGAATCTTTTGCAGTGAGAGAGAGAGCACAGTTTTCAGTCTTTTGATTTAATTAGAAAATTATCTTTGATTATGATCAACATTTTGCCAGTCAGGGGATGAATTTACTTCTCCGTGTATCTGTCGGATGCTCTGTATGGAAATTAACACTACTTGAAAATCAATTTCATGCTACATGTGCAAGTGAACAGTCATGGTTACTAACGTAATGTGATTACCTAGGTCTACCCTACTTGGACACACAAGACTTTTCCATCTGTTTCTACAAAGTTCATTATGTCACTTTTAATTTTTACTCTTCATATAAAGACAGAATTAGCATGTTTATGGTTAAGGGACTAAATAGCATCCTTGATGCTACACATCAATTCCTGTATTTTTTCCAAGCTTGAGTGACTCTGAATTTAAAAGTTGATATTCAGATGTGGAAAAGATGGCTAGGTTATCACAATTTATTGCACAGTTCTAGTGCAGAATGTAGTAGTACCATCAAGATGAAATAAAATAGTAAATCTATAAGGCATATAGGAAAATTCCAAAGCCTGTCACATTGGAAAAGTTTGTGACTTAAGCAGTTATTATTCATGCTACAGTGTTATTAACTAGGCCATTCTAGTTCTGTCCATTTCTTTAGTTATTTTTCATACCGTCTACTCTTTCTCTTTTTTACTTCAACCCTTGGACTTTTTCTTGACACCAAAATATATTTTATTCACAATGATTTTTCTTCTGGGTTTTTTTTTGCATACATATACTCCAAAATAATTGCATTTTCAAGCTCATTTTCTTGTCTCAGAAGACCAATGAGAATCTTGTTATTGACTTAGGTGAGTGCAGAGTAGGACTACAATGGCTTCACAGGGACATATGAGAGAAATCAGTTAACTACTCTTCTAAGCTGTGTAACAAGAAAGTGTCAGATAGGCTTGCCAAAAAAACGAACTCAATTAGGGCACATTTCAAGGTGCAGTGCACAAAGAATGAAAAACATAAGAATAACTTTTAGTTCAGATTTCAGCAGCGTCCCAAAAATACCTTTTACATTTCTGTTTTTCCTAAAGCAGTCTTGTTACAGACACATGGCTTTTAAAGTACTTGTCAAAGTAGTTCATTATGTTATTATGTACTCCAACGGCACCAAGGAGCCCTCAGGATAGGCACCATTCAAGAACTTACAGTTTAAAACAGATCAGAATAGGGACCAAGAACAAAAACACAAAGTGAAGTAAATTGCTTATGAGCATTCAGAAGGTCAGTAGCAGGAATGGCACTTAGATTTGGAAGTCCTTGTTCCCAGTCTTCCTGAGGGGCATTGCATTGATGTGCTATGTCTTACTCTTGTCCAGGAAAGACCTCCTTTCCCCAGATTGCTCTGCAGCTCATGACATGCAACAGAAGACACCCAAAGGGCATGATAGGTGCTTGGGGAATGGATTATAATGACTTGATATCTTTCCACCTTGGATACAGGCCCAAGTGGAATTCAAATAATCACTTGCAGACTTAGTTCCATCTTACTGAAATATTCAACAAAGACCAATTCTCTGTCAAATTGCCTTCTCCACACAGGCACTAGAAGAGCTAGGGAGATATTTTAGTTCTAAAAGTCAACTACATGTTGGCAGGGCACTTGCAACTGTACATGCTGTTCACTTTGTGCAGCTGTAGCATGATTCTGTGCCTTAAATGGCATCTCAGGCAAGCAGTTCTATATACATGTTCCTGTTCACTTATGTGCTATTTTCTCCTTGGACCAAAACCAGGATTGAAATTAATGATATAAGTAAAAACAAAACAAAAAAATCCAGCAGAACTTTCATGAGACTCAGTCTTCCTTTCCCCCACTGCCATCAGAGGCAACTCGGCCAAAGCAGCCCTTCTTCATCCCCGTGTAGTGACAAGGCACAAGGAGATTTGAGACTTCAGCAATTTTTTCTTATTTTTTCCACAGACCTTCTTTGCTACTGAATTACTGTGTGAAAGAAAAATTCATTGTACATCAGGGCTTTTTTTTTTATCATGGCAGTCATATTCAGAAACAGAATAGGGTATATCTGTTGCTCCATCTAAAACTCACTCCATTTCACACTTAATGAGAATGCTCTTCTAGATTATTGTTAAATTCCTTCAGCATTTAGTCACGTTCTGATATCAAGTAAAGTGCTTTAAAGCTCTTTAAAAAGGGTAATTTACCAATAAGCCTGCAGAACAAGCCCAACAAAATTCTGTCCAAGAGAGTAAATATATATATCCTTTCCTTACACCACTAAAGCAGGTAGTCTAACAAAACAGAATTGCTCTTACAGACCCAGGGAACAAAAAAAGAGAGGGAGAGCAAGGAAGGGGAGGGAGGAAGAAAAGTAAAAAGGCAATTAAGCTAATGCAAGTTGGGTATCACAAGGTTATAGATATTTCAAGAGCTGAGCAATTTACCGTCTGGAAAGGGAGAAGAGCTCTTGCATAAAATGTCCCCCTGTTCAGATTTATTATGCTTTTACTTGCGTTATATGTGATACAATTAGCAGGAGGTGCCAATAAGGCATTCTCTCAAGGACGTGGTCATTCCATACCATCTGTTATTAATTGCATTGTCCTTTCCACAGCTAGCTAGAGGGGAAAAAGTTGTCTGAGAACCACCTGCAAATTCTGACTGTATAATGACTGGAATTTAAAAATATCTAACCAGAGTATGCAGGTAGGTGAAGAGTACCAGAGCAAAGCTGCTTCTGAAAAATCCAAGAAAAAAATGCCTGAATATAAGGCCCCAGAGTAGATTTATGTTGTATTGATTTTTTTTTTTATTTTCAACTACAATGATAGCTTCCTTGTAAAAATATATTGCAGAAATGAAAAAGGAACAATTAAAGCTGACCACTGGAAATATAGCTGCAGTGTATATGGCTTATTGAAGACATGGATGTTTTAATGGATTTTCATTTGCATGTCCCCTATGCTGCTCATAAAATCAGGAATCAAAGATAAAGACTGACTTCTTCTTTATTCTTTTTTGGAGAGAGGAGGGCAAGAAAGGAAGGAGAAACATAAATAAGACTTTACCCCAACAACATAATTTTATTAGTCTGTTTGTGAAAATACATTATAGAATTGTATCAACTACATGTATTTTGTACCATTTCGGTTACTTGCATCTAGATGGTATGGAGAGCTTAGATATCTTAAAAAGGAATGCAGACTAAGCTTTCTATTGAAAAAAAATAAAAATTCTTTCACATATGTCGTGGTTTAACCCCAGCTAGCAACTAAGAGCCCCAGGGCAGCTCACTCACCCCCTGCCGGCAGGAAGGGGGAGAGAATCGAAAAGGTAAAAGTGAGAAAACTCATGGGTTGAGATAAAGACTGTTTAATAGGTGAAGCAAAAGCCGCAGAAACAAGCAAAGCAAAACAAGGGATTCATTCCCCACTTCTCATGGGCAGGCAGGTGTTCAGCCATCTCCAGGAAAGCAGGGCTCCATCACACCTAATGGTGTCTTGGGATGACTAAACGCCATCACTCTGAACGTCCCCTCCTTCCTTCTTCTTCCCCCAGCTTTATATACTGAGCATGATGTTCTATGGTCTGAATGATCCTTTTGGTCAGCTGGGGTCAGCTGTCCCAGCTGTGTCCCCTCCCAGCTCCTTGTGTACCCCCAGCCTACTCACTGGTGGGGTGGTGGGAGAAGCAGAAAAGGCCTCGACTCTGTATAAGCACTGCTCAGCAATAATGAAAACATCCCTGTATGATAGGCACTGTTTTCAGCACAAATCCAAAACATAGCCCCATACAAGCTACTATGAAGAAATTTAACTTTTTCTCAGCCAAAACACCATGTAACTGTAAAGATCTGTTAACAGTCTCATATTGGGAAGTGTCCTGGTTTCAGCTGGAATAGAGTTAATTGTCTTCCTAGTAGCTGGTATAGTGCTATGTTTTTGAGTTCCGTATGAGAAGTATGCTGATAACACTGATGGTTTCCGTTGTTGCTAAGTAACGTGTAGTTTAAAGTCAAGGATTTTTGAGCTCCTCATGCCCAGCCAGCAAGAAGGCTGGAGGGGCACAAGAAGTCGGGAGGGGACACAGCCAGGGCAGCTGACCCAAACTGGTCAAAGGGGTATTCCATACCATGGGATGTCATGTCTAGTATATAAACTGGCGGTGGGGGGACGGGGGGGATTGCCACTCAGGGACTAACTGGGCATTGATCAACGGGTGGTGAGCAATTGTATTGTGCATCATTTTTATATTCCGACCCTTTTATTATTACTAGTGTCATTTTATTAGTGTTATTATTATTAGTTTCTTCTTTTCTGTTCTATTAAACTGTTCTTATCTCAACCCATGAATTTTACTTTTTTTTTTTTTCTCCTATTGTCTCTCCCATCCCACTGGGGGGGCAGGGGGGGAGTGAGTGAGTGGCTGCGTGGTTCTTAGTTGCTGGCTGGGGTTAAACCACGACAGGAAGTTTTCCCTGTTATGTTGGGCTAGACTACTGGTTATACAGGTATACATCCATGTACTAAAATAAGGAAAGCAATCTATTACCACCTTTTGTTAGCTATTTGAACCAGAGAGAATAAAAAACTAACCATGTCATGCTGATGTCACTGAAGCAGGGCACAAAAGCCTTGACTCTAGTGCACAGCTAAATGGTCACACCATGCAAAAGTATATTCTAACAAATAGACCTATATATTCTAACAAAAAAAACTACTGAAGCCAAGAAAACCAGGGAAAACAGTAGGCACAAGGTGAAATCTCACAGTAGGCTGTGTGGCCCATTCTCCAGGAAACAAAAATACAAATTCCATACAAAGCTTGTGGACCCCTCAGTTTCAACACAGTAATTTAATTATGAAACATATGATACCAAACCTGGAAACTTTTCAGATAGAATCAATATGATGTGGATTATGCAGTAAAAGTTTTCAAGATTCTGATTCTTTTCTTAAAGAAAGAGCTGAATCCTTTTAAAAGTCATGGGTTTCACTGGAATTTGAGGGGGACTGTCATCAGAATTAGGAGCAGAGGACAGACTATCACAGTAAGGCCAAGAAAGGAATACATATAGGAGAAAAAGAGAGATGTGAGACCTCGTTTGAATTTATATATTTTTAGTTGCTTTTTGACATCACATATCAAACAAATAGGTCTAAAGCAGGAATTTGAATTGCACTGCAGTTGAAAAGGTGTGAGACGTGACAAGGAATTTGAGAGAGCAGGCTGAAGTTGCTTGACCTACAGGAAAGAAAAATGCATTTCATATGCAGAAGTCAAAACAAAGAAGACATAAATATAAAAGATTATGGTAAAAGAGTTTAATTATAAAGTATCTATCCTGTAAGCATGAACACACAAAACTGAAAACAAGAAACAAAGAGGTCTGATGCTTTCAGAATACAATACAAAAGTGGGACTGGTCTGGCTTATGATTTTCATACATATTCCCCAACCAGTATTAGGGTGTCCATCTTCCCAACAGCATAGAATTTTTATTTCTTATTGACTATGTGAATTCCAAAAATCTTCTTCCCATTATGTTCCAGAAACTAACATACAAGGTGCCTGGTGATTCACCTTCTTAACCATTTTGCCTCTTATTTAAGCCCTGAACTTAAGTGCTAGCACAGCTAGCCTTTTGCTTCAGAAAAGTTTTATATCCTGTGTTCTTCAACTAATTTTTCAAAACATCAATTCAGGACTTTAAACTTAGATATTGAATGCTGCAGTGCTTAAATTAACTGTATCATATTTCTATACACACATTAAAGAAATGTGACTGAGTTTGTATCCAAAACCATACAAGTCTGAGATCCCTCCACTATTTGTTTTCTTTGTAAACTGTTTGCTCTTCCTCCTAGCCAGGACCTGATAGGCCATAACAAATCAGGAGTGAAATTTTATGTCATCTTTGTATTTTCCATTATACAAAGGAATATTTCTATACTTTTGTTAACCTTTTAAAAAAGCAACAAAAGAAAACAACTTTACCCTCCTTCAGATCAGGCAGAAGTGGCTTTCAGTCCCTCTCAGGGTATAACCTCTTCCACTTTAGATCTGTTCCCAGCCTGAATGTATTTCTCCACATCCAGCAGGAAGCCTTTTATACCTAAGTGGATTCCTATTTTCATTACATATTTATCCCACCAAGCAGGGCTAGCTGCCCTTTGCATGCTCAGAAATGTCATCCTAAATTAACCTTTCTGAAATTGTTAAAGAAAGCATGCTCTGTACTAGAGGCGTACACCAACTTCTCTGCAGCTAGCTGAAACTTGGTTGCTATTAGGACTGAACTATAAGCTTCTGCCACTTAAGTAACTATGTGCAACACTAAAAATCCATTGAAATTTGCAATGCTCTTGTTCAAAAATGAGAGGCATACCTGAATAGTGGCAAACCTAAATGCATATAAAGATCTGATTACAAAGCTAGTTTGTTAGTTACTTCATGACCCTGGTATTGGTAAGAAGTTCATTTGAAACTGAAGCCATGATCTCACCATCCCACGTAGAAACCAAAGGAGAAGCAAAATATTTGCCCCAGGTATTGGCAAAGATTGTTCACTATATCTATCAAAATCTATCTCTTTTCCCCCTATGTATGTTGGCAGCTGTGTCAAAAAGACTAGTGGACTGATAGAAGACAAAGGAAGAGCAGAGTAATCTGTGCCGAGCAGTTACAGTGGGCAGTTGCAAATTAAGTCATATTTTCTTTCTTTTTAAAACTTTAAATTATGTTTGGTCTTCCAAATCAGAGAATCGTAGAATCAATCATAGAATCATAGAATCATAGAATCATAGAACCAGAGAATGGCTTGGATTGGAAGGGACCTTTAAAAATCTACAAGATGCCAGGCCTGCTAGCGACAGATGGGGTGCACCTTTCTCAAAGGGGGAAAAGGATCTTTGCACAAGAGTTAGCAAGGCTCATAGAGCTCTAAACTGGATTTGAAGGGGGAAAGGGATAAAACCAGGCTTGCTAGAGATAAGTCTGAGGGTGGCACAGAAATGTTTGAGGGACTGTGTGTTAGCCAGGTCCTTCAGTCTGCTCCACAGTGTGCTGAGTACACTGGAGCATATTTGAAATGTATTTATACTAATGCATGCAGCATAAGGAATAAATGAGAAGAACTAGAAGCTGTGTCCCAGTCCCAGAGCTATGACATCATTGGCATAAGCAAAACCTGGTGGGATGAGTCCTGTGACTGGTGTGCTGCGGTGGACAGTTATAGGCTCTTCAGGAGGAATAGGCAGGGCAGACGAGGCAAGGGAGTGGCGTTACCCCGACCGGTAGTTTCTCAGGGGTCCCATTCACTGGTCCCTTAAAAAACTGAAAGTTCATTTTCCTAAGGTTTAAGGTCTTGACTACACTTTTCACCTGGCCTGTATCCCTCAAGATCATGAATTCCAACAGGGCATGATCACTGCATGTGAGGCTACCGTCAGTCTTGACTTCTCCAATATGTTCCTCTGCATTAGTGAGCAACAGGTGCAGTAACTCATCTCCTCTGCTTGGACTTTCTATCACCTGAATTAGGAAGTTATCTTCAATGTACTCTAAGAGTCTCCTAGACTGCTTGCAGCTTGCTGCACTGCTTTTCCAGCAGATGTCAGGGTGATTGAAGTCCCCAAGCAGGATCAGGGTCTGTGAGCTTGATGCTTCCTGTAGTTCAAATAAGAACTCTTCATCAACATCGTCCGCTTGATTGAGTGGCCTGTAGTAAACACGACCCACAAGGATTTTGTTGTTGTCTTGTCTCTAATATTCACCCATGAGTTCTCAACCTGTACATTGCTGTTTTTCAAAGACAGCTCTGTGCAATGAATCCGTTTTTCTTTTATGTAGAGGACAATGCCCCACCTTTCCTTCCCTGCTTGTCCCTCCTAAACATTTTATAGCCACTGATTGCAGTGCTCCAGTCACGTGATTCATGCCACCAAGTTTCAGTGACACTGAACAGATCATAACTTTCCAGCTGCACAGCTGGAAATCTTGCTGTTTCCTCTTTTCCTCCCCTATATTACCATACTGTTGAAGGTGTCCATTGAACAGCATCTGTAAGGTGAATGAAATTGGAAGTGATTGATAAGCTTTCTCATATGGAGGGACTTGCAAACTCAAGGGGCTGCTTAAACATATGCTATTAAATTACAAATTGTTAAATCTTATCATATAATCCAGACCTTCAAAAATGCCTAATAAATACATATTTCTTATGATTTTGCTACGTGTTACATTTTAATGCAATGCACTAGGGTGCAAAAAAAGCCCCAAGTATCTGTAGCTATATCCTTAGATGCCAAGACATGCATAGACCACCCCCCACATGTTATTCACCAGTGCAACTACATATCATCTCTTGAGAAGCCAGCACCTCTGAGGACACTAAATTCCTTTCCACAAAAAGAAGACCTCGTAGGCATATCCAGAGATCAATATCTGCCTCAATCCACTAAGTTATAACCTATTACTGGAATATTTAACTCTAAGGCAGTTCCCTAAATTGCAAAAGAAGTCACAAACAGTCAGACCTATGTTGCTAATTTTGCACTCCCCCAGATATTTGCAGCCATCTTTTCAGCACTCACAAGCAAAACATCCCCAGTTGTGTATGCTTTGTTGAAATATGCATGCTATGGCAAGGAGAACTCTGGGGAATGCTGTAATCTCCTCTGAGTGCATCATGCATGGTTCTGACATAGACAAACTACCAAAGAAAAGAATAGGGAGAAGAATATTTAATGTAAAACCTCTACCAATGTAATACAGTCAGAAACACAGGCAGCTGAGCAAGTTGTAGTAAAACACATCTATGGTTGAATTCAACAGTTATAAAAGAAATTGGAACATCAGCCCTAGAGATGGATGACTTTTATTCAGCCACACCATACTTTTTTCTATTCCATCAAACAGGCAGCCCAGATCATACCCAAGGGAAATACAGCTATAGGACTAGATGCTACTGCACCAAATAAACACCAGCAGACACGACACATGCTATAAATCCTGAAGGTATGATCAATGAGAAAGGGACAATAACTGTGAGTGTGTCTTATCTCCTTAACAGTATGACCCAGTCTGTACCCATGTACACTCTGCAGCTGACTGTTATCTTCAAGTAGGTTGAAGTTTTCCATTCAATGTTGGGTTGGTGGCTGCAGACAATCACAAGTGGCTAGCCCTGCTATGTAGGCTCTTCATTAAGCAGACCTCTTAGTTTACTTCTCTCTTGATGCATGAGGTGCATGTAAGAGTGTGTTTGCCTTGTGACGCTTTGTGTTGGGAAAGGCGTGCTGTGTACAAACCCTTCTGTAACAGAAGACAAAACACAGCATGAGTCTTCTGTTGGTGTGTTTGCCCCCTTTTGTAGTTCATAATCAGCTGTACATCATCACAGACTCTTCTACAAAAAACCCTGGGTGCCAGCTTCATGCAAGAGCTCAGATAAGCTGACTAGATGTAGCCACAAGGTGGGACTAGATAGGGGAAGATGCAAAGGTATGAAAAGAAAACACAGCAGAGGGGCGATTAATGCAGAAAGAGCATAAGATACAAGTTCAGACCTGTCACAGAAGAATCAACAGCTGCCTTTTCGCACAAAAAAAGAGAAGTCAGCTCAGTGATGCCCTGGAGTATTTTCCTGAACTTTATGGAAAGGGTTTTTTTTCACAGAGTATATCACGGAGTTTGCCCTTTATTCATTATGGGAGGAAAGGATGTAAGGACTCAGTCCACCTTTTTCGTCTGGTCAGTGTTTTGCATACTCTTATCAAACCACCCATTTCTGCCAAGACTCACTTCCTCACCACAGAAGTTTGCATTTAAATGTTGATCCATATGAAGGCTACATCTGGCAGATCATAACTGTCCTGTGGTGATATTTAGGGTGTGTCTCAGAAAACTTTCCCATTGACACATTTTCATCAGCTGAAACCCATTTCATAGCCCTACAGTCTTTCTTCTAGACATGCTGAATGCTTTTGTAATTACATAAGCTCCCCACTAGATTGCACCTCTCATTTCTTTCAGCAGCTGTGGTCTATCAGATGCTAATTTAACTAATAAGATTTTCAGTCTTTTTCTAGGTCTTTTCCTACAAATACTTCACAGACAAAGCTAAATAACTTCTAAATCCAAACCTTTATACTCAGAAATATTGATTATAGAAAACTCAAATAAAGAGTATTTAACATTCTTCATGGAGAAAACTCCAAGCTGTGAGGGCAGGCTGAGCAGGAAAACAAAGGGTTCATAAACAACCTTCCCTCTGCCAACATGTCATTGCACCCAGGCACTTTCTACACTGTGACACACTTACCATTCCCACCCAGTCCTCTAAAAATTGCTTCCCTCTTTCTTCCATCCTTGGAGGCCAGACTGGCTGCACCTGCCCTCTTGCTGCCGTATGTCACTCCATCCATAGTTTCGTAGCTCTAAGCAGTGACTTTCTGTCTCTCTCTTTCCCCTTTATATCCTTCTCTTCCTCCTGTCAGCATGGTCTGGTTTTGCCAAGGCAATCAGCAGTCAGCAATCTCCCTTCCTCCCCACCCTTCCCACCAACCAAGAGTTAAATGAAACAAGAATATAATATGTCGCAGCAGTCTTCTACCATACCTTCATAAGATCTAAGCTGGGACAAATTATTTATTATTCAAATTATATTTGATGTGATGACTGTATCCAAACTGTTTTTCTCTGATTTAGAAATGAGACATATCATACTCAAGGTTGTAAATTTATCCATGAAGTTTGTAATCTGATTTAAAAACAGCAAGTTGGTTACTGTTCTTTAGCAATTGGTGCTGTTAATTGCTAAGTTTTCTAGTATTTGCTTTTTAGTCAATACCTAACTTAGGAGCACTAAGGAAATCAGAGTGACAAGGAGAACACTCTGGACCAGTTTCCAAAGTCATCCTTGGAACTGGGACAAGGAATGATCCTGGACAAATTGCTCTACCACTCTGTGCTTTCACTGCTGCCCCAGCATTTCCACTGGTTCTCACAAGTGAATACGAATGTCTGAGCATTTTTTACTGACTATTTCAAAAGCTGGGGCTTTGTGGTGTCATTGGATCTCCTGCTTTCCTATTGTCAGGTCTCTTTCTGCTCTTGCTGAACAAGCCTTTTGATGAGGTCTTTAAGAGTTTTAGTGAGAGTATCAATGGAAGGAGATGGCAAGCCCTCAGCACCTGTAAGCACTCTTGAAGCTACCCACTATGAAGAGATGTTTCACCTCCTTTCACTTTACCTCAGCTGTTTAACCACAGCAACACAGAGGGAGATTTTGTGGATCAACAGGAGGTGCTGCACTCCCCAGAGAAGCTGGGCTAAGGCTATGTTATAGCAAACAAAGGAGAGTCTTTGCCACAGGATAACAAATATGCCAGGTATTCAGCTTTTAGAAGAATAAAGGGACAGTTTTACTATGAGAAGCACAATGATGTTATGAGAAAAAGTTTACAAGCTCAGGTGCAGAGTATGGGAACTAGGTATATCCAAGTACATTTTGTTGAAAATTACAAATTCTTTCTCTCCCTCTGGTATGTTACAAGGTACATAAAGTTTAGCACTCTCGATTTTGATTTTGATTTTTATTTTTTACAAAAAAGCCACCACCACCACCAAAACCATGTTTCTTTCCCCAAGCAGAATTCTATCTTCAAACCTTTCTGTAAAGAGAATTTCTTTCAAGCATGAATTAACTTCTTATACCACTATACCATATCACAATGACTTTCAGTTTAAATTTTATTAGATTATGGGAGAGAAAAGTCCAAAACACATTTAATTTCATTTTCAAGAAGCAAAGTTAATTTGGGAATTTCCAATACATTGGGACATATTTTGGTCATTAATTTATTTAGAATAGAAAGGCTGAATGAGAAATCAAACTTTACACACACTTAAAATAAAATTCCTTTTTTAAGTTATATCTTCTGCAAACCCCCATAATTACTAAGAAGAAAAGGAAGAGAGACTGAGTTCCCTGCCACCCCACACATATCTTTCCTATTTTCAGTACCTTAAAGAACTGAAGTTCTTTGCTAATGCATATTTTAAGATGCATATTTATTCACACAGTGCCATAACGTATAAATCAATACAAGGTCAGGCTTAATTCAGCACTTTTGTTAAGATTGAAGGAGTATTGCTGATATTTTATTTTTAATGTTTGCATTGAAATATATCTTTTACCTATGTTCAACCACAGAAACAGCAGGCTTAACGGAATTTTCAGGCCCTTTGGTTACGAATTGAACTTTTGAATACTAAATTAACCAGTACTATAAGTATTGCTATAAATATGTCTATAAAAACCAAACACTATTCTTGATTAATAGATTAAACAAAGGCTAAATTGACTTTTTTCTTAATTTGTTTTCTCCATATTAATCTTATTAAGAATACCTCTGAATTTAATTAACATTTAACACAGAAATTGTGTTTGGTAATTGACTTAATTTTTTTACTAATTGGTTACATATTAAATACTCATTTTCCAAGATTCCTGCTCATTACCAAAGAATAATAGTTCTAGTGAAGAAAATATTAATCTTTTTGTTGGGAAGATTTTTCTTTTTAAGTTAATAAGGCAAACATTTTTGTTGAGTCACCTCTAAGTTAGGATTAATACAACCAATCAGTCTGGTTCTCTTACTTCTTATATGTAACTATCAGTACATTATACTTCATTGAAAAGCACTGTAAAAGCCAATAGCAAAATACTGTTCTTAGGAAGGTAATTTGTCTTTGTTTAAACAACAATAATTACTAGCCATAGATGCCTGTATAGTTAATTATTTAATAACAGTATTTACTTGTACAAATTAAAACATTGCCTTTTTAAATAAGCTATGGCTTGTGATCAACATCTATAGAGACTTTTTTATAAATTGTGATGTTATTTTAAGAATTATTTACAGAATTTTTATTTCATTAGGGTACCCCATTCATGAATAAGCATCTTGTGGAAGTATACTTACAAAGAAACCCGTAAATGGAAAAAGCACACCAAAAGGTGTCAGAGACACTGAAAATAATTTGCTATATAATGTGTAATTTTCTACAACACAGGACAAAATAGAATATTTTTTCTTCTCAGCTGACGAGAACAGGACAAATTTCCTTTGCAGGTTTAATGTCTGGAATCGCAGTCCTGCAAAGTTCGTATCTCCCATACTATATATAGCATAAAGATGCTGACCTCTCAAATGAGTGAAAAGCATGGGTACACCTATGCAGAACAAAGCGTGGCATACAGTTCTACACATTGAGCAGAAATACCAATGCCATTTTACATGCTTTCTTTTACTTTAAGGAACACAAGATAAATGGGCCAGAGAGATTACAATGAATGTGTAGGAATAGAAGTCAGGTACCTTAAATGTTAGAGATCTATAGGTGATCATTATTCTGATAACATGCAAGCTACTGACGTGCTGCCCTCTGTGGCCTTCCTCCCATTACTAGAAAAGAGATTACTGAAAGATCACAGTCTTGTATTTAGCCTGTTCTGGTTATCTGTTTCTACAGAGCATTTATAAGTATGATGCTCTAAATTTCTGTGCATGATCCAGTACTGACTGTTCCAAGTCACACTTACCCCTCTGCTTATTCCTGTATGCCTGCCTTATAATTGGAGTCTAACACTGGACAAGTGATCACTGAAGTGTATCCTCCTCTTTAGACTAAATGATCTCAGCAGGTATGAGTCCATTAGATATGGGTGAAACTTGCTACAGATAATTTAGTAATCTCCCTAACATTAGAAAAAAAAAACTAGGAATTTTTTTGTGTTTGTAGATAAACATTAGATGTAGATAATGTAGATGTAGATAGACATAATGTAGATAAACATTAATATATAAAAGTTACAAAAACCTCACTTATTGACCTACACAAGCTAAAATGTGTCCATTCTTTTTTTCCCCTCCTTTTTTAACATGGACTTCTGAATTCTGTTTTTCCTCTCCTGAAAGGAATTGCCTAAGCCAGACATTCTGAGGAAGACTTAGAGTACCTTTCAGACATCCTAAGAAATCACTCTAAAAGAGATCATTGAGGTTATGCACCATATACTGCAGGCTGACTCTGGCTCGTGTTCTCATGTGGTCATCCTGATTTATTAGCACACTCTGATTAATTTGAGCAATTTTACTGATTGAGCCTAGAGTTTTGCTGCCTCTTCCTTGGCACTGTCTTGAAAACCATGTTCCTGACCAACAACATTGCCTTGGTGTGGAGCATAATTGGAAATGTCATCTGAGAGATACGTCTGGGATGCTGCTAGAAACCTTCAGCCCAGCTGGCCTTCACAGTATCCTACTGTTAGAAGCATCTTGAAACTGCCAAGATAAACCTTGCTTTTGCTTGGGGTGTACTTCACAGCCAACTGTCCCTCATTGTCCCAGCTACCTATCTTCTGTCCTCTCCTTTGGTGCTTAGCTCAAGAGCACCCTGTAAATGGAAAACACTGTGTGACTCACACAGACCTCAAGCAACTCCTGCAACACAGGCCTAATCTGGCTCATCACTACCCTTCCACCTCTAGTTCATTGGGAAGATAATAGTTCTTAAATTGCTTATAGGTGGGTGCACATGGTTTGTTCTCTCTCCTGCAGTTACTGCTCTAAGATCCATCTAAGCAGACTCAAAATTTGTCTTTGCTTCTTTGTCATTTGCCACCACTAAAGGTAGCTTTTTTGCACAAATCATCATTTCATACATATTATGACAATGTGTCATTATAAAATATTTCATCATTTCATACATGATGACCTTTGAGTGTTCCTTATTCAAAGATTCATGAAAGCTTAGCATGAGGTATGTCTAATGATCTAATGATCCCTGTATAAAAACTCTGAAAGCTCTCTCCTGCAAAGGCTCAGGCAGGTATAAGAGTCATTTTTTGAAACTCACCCTTCAGTCTAAGGTCCTTTGGCAGTGCTTGACAGTTCTCATTTTCTAAATAAAGTAAAATGTGCCAGTCTGAAATAAATGTAAATTATCACCTTTCTTCCGTGTTAATTAAGGTCTGATTAATGCATTCCAGCAGCTGTTGCTGGTACAGTAGGGGAATGCCTTTTGTTGCAAAAACAAAACTCATGTATAAATCATGGTTCTGCTTCATCTATTGAACTTTGGGTTAAGCTGTAAAGATTGCCTTGCCTGAAAATATTGTCAACCTGGTCTCTTGAACAAAAGAGAAGTGCACGCTGGATTTGCAGTTGTCCACCCCATATAAATTCTGCTATTATAAAGAAAACAAAGTTGCAAAATTAAAATTGATGCCAAACTCTCTTCCCCAAAGATGCTCAAGGAAAAGCAGGACAAGTTCTATGGAGCCAGTTGGGCTAGGCATCTACCTGTTACATGTGTCAATTGCCATTCATAGGAAACATTCTGAGTTTGTGCCAAAAACCGAATGCTGAAAGTTGAGACCCACTGTGTCATTATGAGAGATCTTTAATATATGATTAAGGTGAAACACATCTTTTTAATTCATATATTAAATGAACATTTTCAGTTATTTTTTAATACATATTTTTGTAGAGCTCTACTTGTGAAATCTTCCTATGTAGATCAAAAAACATGAAAAGCTTGTGACCCCTTTTGTGAGACACTGCTCAAGAGTGAAAGGCAGGTGCTATAAACAAGCAAACAGGACTGCCACATCAGAAAGACAAGTAAGAAAACTAACTTCTAATAATTCTGTCCAATAAACCTGTCTCATAACCCATAAATTCTGTCTCATAACCCTGAAAGGCAAGTGAGATGTGGGTAGCCAGAAAGGCAGGCTGGTTAGAAGGGAAAAATTACTGAACACACAGAAAAAAAAAGCCTGTCAGCCTGGGAAACAGGCCTGGGAACCAGAACATCCTTGAAAAGTGCAGTTGGCCTCTGTATTTCAGCTAAGATAACTAGAAACTGAAGATATCCTGAGATAATGCTGATAAGCATAAAAACCCCCCAAAATATTGTAACAGCAACTTTTGGATGTGGAAATAGTCTGGGAAAATAAAATTAGTCTGAAAGAACAGAAAACATAATCACCTATTGGCTGTTAGCAGTGAAAACAGTAATTAATAGCATCTATTAGCTGCTCAATGTAGTGGTGTCCTGCATCCTCTTACGTCTCTAGGATATTAAAAGGACTTAATTTCTATCCAAAATGGAGCCTCTCTCTGCGAAAACTTCCCATGCTGCACATCCTCTTCCTTTCCTATGCAAGTTGAAACCTGCACAAGCTTTCTACAGTGCCTTGATCTCTCTCCAGAGATGCCTGGCTCTCTCCAGGGATGCCTGGTTGACTCCTGGCCCTGATTTGGGTCATCTTTGAAGTGAGACACTGTCTGTTATCATATTGGTCCCCCCTTTTGGGCCCACTTTTGGGATGGTTTGGTTTGTCCTTCCCTCTTTTGGGTGTAGTTGGGTCCCCATCTGGGATTGGTTTGTCTTCCCCTCTGGGATGGTTGGGCTCATTCTGAAATCTAATTCTCTTCATCCCAATATTATATAACCATACAATTAGTCTATCATATCTGCTGCTATATTGTTGGTAATTTTCCTTCACTACTGGTAAATTTATGATAACCTGTAGTAGTATAAACCTGCTCAGCTGTTGCCATTATTGATATTGATTGTTGCTCTATGATTGATTGCTGCTACTGTTGATTACTGATAGTAATTTGTAAATAACTTGATGTATATGTATTTATATTCACTTTGTCAATCATAGGTATACTTGCTAGTGGTGATTTTGTGGTCTATAACTGCTTCTGGTGATTTTTTTTACTATTTGTGGTAATCTGTTAATAAAGTAGAAAAATTTAGAAGATAAAAGCTTCCATGTTCTTGCATACTACAGTATCTTACAAACCCACAGGCTGTGTAACTTTCTAGGTCATGACAAAATAGTGGAAGAAAATCACTCCAGATGAGTGGGAAGCCCATGACATGAGTAAGAGCTAGGTCAACAACTGTAACCTTACTCAGAAGCCTCTGGTTTCAAACTACTTGGTCCTTCACATTGAAAGAAAAGTTGCATATTTGTGTGCTGCTCTGACCCAAAAGGAAAAGGGAGAAGAAAAAAAAATCAGTCTCACGCAGTATCTACTTTTACTAAAGTGCTATCAAAATAAATTAATATCAGCATAAGTATGATTTTATTTTTTTGTGTTTGCCGTTGTTGGTGGACAGGAAACTACAGAACACTGCATGGAAAGAGCTTCATACTATCATTTTCTGTTGCTTATTAATACTTTTAAGAAAAAAGCTTTAAATCATCTTTCATATGTAAGCTTAAACCTGGCTGTTCTTCAGCCACCGTGATATACTTACCTGTTTTATCTGAGTCTTCTTTTTCCTCAAATGCTGTCGTCAGAGCATGCCCGATAGTACAACATGGTCCTCTGAGCATGTGTCCATTAGATTTTGGACATACAGCCTCAGGGTTCAAGGAAGATGTTTCTCTTTTATGACAGAAAACTGCATGATATCTCATCATACCTTTTCACAATTATGTCAATGATTAACCATAGAATATCTTGAGTTGGAAGGCTAGGATTCTTAATGGTATGGAAAAATTATCTCCATGGAAAGAAGCAGAGACCAATAACTAAGACCACAGAGAAGACCCACTTGATAACTCTCATGTTTTAATCACTGCTGAATTGAACAAGATACACTTATGGGAATCAGCTGAGAATATCTGTTGCAAATCTTGCATTAAAAGGTGAAGAATGAGTATTTCGTTTCATAATATGGGATAATCCATATATAAGAATAGCATAAAATTTAGTTTTATTGAGCTTCTGAACTTCAAGACACTATGTTTTTTGAGCAGAGGAGTGAAGAACAACTAAATATATCTGATTTCTGTCTTTATGAATTAATCAGACAACATTCCTTCAACTACATGTTGTGAAGAAGGAAGCCAGGACGCCTACGTATTTATATAAATCATTGAATGTTGTAGCATTTCTTCATCTCCCTAGGGATCATAATTCTATATAAGACTATTAATATTTGTGAAGTATTATGTTAAAAATAATAGTATAATTACAGACTAATGCCTTTACATATTTCATGCAACAAGCATACATACAGCTTCTTTTCAGGAAAAAGGTGTGGTAACTAGTAACTACAAAAAGAAACTAAAAGTCAATGGGACATTTCTGCTATCCCTTCAAAGGAAAGTTTATCTAAAACATTGCTCTAAAAGCTTGGAAGATACTATTCTGCACTCTCAGGGACAACATACAATATATTTCTGTCGCATTCAGCTAAGCCTCTACCAACAAAACTAATTTCCTAGATCAGCTCTTGGACTAATAATGCTACATTTTCAAAGCTCTGACATATAGTCATCTTGATAATAGAATAAATGTTCTTGCTAACAGAGGGTTCTAAACAGGAGTTTTTCTAGCCACAGTTGTCCAGAATTTGCTTCCCAAACATGAGGTTGGCAATTTATGCTGTAACTTAATTTTTTCACTTTCCTGGGAAATATGACAACATTCTTTTAAAATGAATGAGATTCAGTGTCAGAGCTAAGGTTTTTATTTTATCCAAAAATATCGATTTTGTTGGGGTTTGTTTGCTTGTTTTGGAATAATGTGTCTAAATACTATGTTAACATCAAGATAAATTTACAATTGGCATGGGTTCACTTTATTTAATATTCATGTATCTTCTTTCTTCCAGTGATACAGGTTAATGGAAGTTAGTTATACTGCATGTTAATTTGGTCTCCTTTGAACAAGGTGTAACAAGATAAGTTGCTTTGGACATGGAGAATTGTATTAATCATCTACTGTTGTAAGAATCTTCCCAACAAGCAAACAAAGAAACAATGCTTCTGTTTGGGTATACATTTCATGTTTGATCTCAGCCAAAAATAGACCAAGAGACTATCTAAAGCAAAACACTACAGCATAATTGGAAAATGCCATTATTGTGCTTTTAATCGCCTCTTCTGGACCTTGGCAAAAATATTAATTGATGAAATTTGAAGTAAGTCCTAACTTTATAGTCCTACTGGCCCTTGATTTTGCACATTCCTATATATTCCTATACATTTTTCTCCTTACTTTTTTTCTTTTTGTTTTTATTTTTGGTACTAATTTTCACCTCAATTTACATGCAAACTAACATATATTAATGTTTTGAAAAAAAGATTTAACGTGTCACAATATCACATAATGTGCTGAAGTGTGAAGGTATATAACTGTCACTGTCCTTCTACCTTTAACTGAAGATTAAACCTAAAAAGCAACCATGTTTGACTTACAATACTTCTGTTTTGCAACAAGTAATGTCTGTACATGCAAGGAAGTGCTGCTCTGAATGTATCCACAGCAATAAGCTAGAAAGCTTGCTAGCTTTTTGTGAAATTGGACACACCAAAAGAAAACGAAAGGTTTGAAAAAGCTGAAGTACAGATATCAAATTTTTATACAGCACATTCCTCTACTGCATGCCAAAATATTTTATGGAAGGGTCCGTATCATTAATGAAACTGATTTCATTAAGATAATATATCACAGCAGTAACCAAACCAGAAGTAGAATCAAGGTTACTAACACTCAATCAAATGCTCCCCACATTATTCTGCATTCTCAGAAATAAATTTAGGAAACTCCATTCATTTTCTAAACTTCTGAAAACTTCTCAGCAATACCCTGCTCCTTACTAAGTTGAAAAAAAATAGGAGATGTTAAACCTAAATTTACTGTTCTTAACTATTAAGTAGCAAGTGTTATCGATTTTGCATAAACACAGAGAAAAACAATATATGTATATGAGAGACATAAAACAGCTGCATTGAGCACACACCAACTTAACAGATAAACACCAGTGTAGTTTTAAGGTGAAGAAATCCTTTCATGTTTAATGGCTATTTAACAACACTCACTTAGCAGAGAAGATCTTTTCTTCATATTTTCCTTTCGGTTTTATTTCCTTGTCTGAATGTGATACAAGATATGTAATAATTGCCCCGTGATTCACTGAACTTTGAGATAGCAGTGGCATCAAAAGACCTAAACAGAGAAGTTGATTTGAAGTTCTTGCTTCAAATCAACTCAGCAATGATGATTACAGCAAAAGCTCAAATAGGGTGATTTTTGACTTTCTACCAACAACTAAGCCATGCTATGAAAGAGCTGTGTTTCCTCAAGCTTCAAGCCAGACCCTTAACAATAGCTTTAGGTGAAAGCTTTCCTAGTTATAAAAGAAATATTAAAAGGAGTGAAATGGAAGTAGGAATTTGCTGTAGATTCACTTTAGTCAGGGAAAGCTTTGATTTATAGAAGGCACTCCTTAACCTTTCATACCCCCCCCCCAATCCTTCTCCCACTGAAACTTCTTTCCTTTAAAAAAAATTGATTCAATTTATTGATCTGTGAACTGACTTTCTATCACAAAATGAGACACTGATGGTTCCTTTCTAACTAAAAAAGTACATCAACAGACTACTTGGAGAAAATAAATAAATAAAGTGTTTCCATAACGGAAACTGATTATTTTTGTGCATTAAAGAGCTTCATATAAAAAAAAAAATAAATCTGCTAAATGGGTGCATTTTTCTCCCAACAGAAAAAGTAATTCTCCCATTAGAAAAAAATAATTCCAGTAATGAAACCAGCTTTTTTGGATTTATAAGAGCTATTTCAGCTCCAGGAGTCCTTAAGAATTACAAATTAAAAAGAAGTGCACCTATGCCATCTTCCTGTCACTCTCTTGGGAACGGATCAACATCCTTCATCCTTCCTTCTGGTGGTGGAGGTCATCTACTCTGTGCATAAACACCTAGGAAGGCAAGAAGGAAACAATTCTTCCCCTTACATCATGAGTCCAGGACAAATTGTTTGGCTTCTGTCCTTGAAGAAAAGCTTTGAATTTTTTTATTTTGTTTTTTACAGCAAAGTGTTTTCTTTTTTCTAATGTTGTATTTTTATTAAACTAATATGGTTGAAATAAAGTTGAAAAGGACTTACTCTAGAGAACATATCAATGAAGGAAAAAAACCCATAACTTACTGGGATATTTATTTTATTTTCCAAGTATTGTACAACAGTAAAAAATAACATAAATTCAGGTAATAATAATTAAAATAGTCTTGGTTTGTGAGATTTATTGAATAAGCATTCTGATCAATTAACACTTTGGAGACTTCGCTGAGTAACATCTGCTTCCACAGAATTAAAATTTATTCATTGATTCTTTGGTTACGTTTGCTGTACTCTTTAAATTTTGCTTTCTGAGTCCCTTTTTAATATACATCCCTCTTTTCCAAAACACATTACCCTGCAGCAAAAAAATAAACAAAGAACTTACAATGTACTGAATAGAAACCTGTACTGTTTATGCCTTTTGTAAGAATATTAGTCAAGGAAATCAGACATAAAAATCTTTACTGTGGTCCTGAGGTTGACAATGTATTTTTTAAAGCTTTTTAATGTTTATTTTTAACTCAGTAAAAATTATATCACTTTTCTCAGAAGCAAACAATTTTATAGGGGAACTGCTTACAAATACATACAGTAGATGACTTACATAAGTTAGAAATAGAAATATCCATGACAGAAACCTGACCAAATGAGTTCTGATTGCTCTATCAGAGAACACAAGCATTGTACACAAGGAAAATACTATTAAAACTGTCTAGTACAAATCCAGTTATAAACACTGAAACTCACCAGAGAAGACCCAAATCAACCACACCTCTTCCAAGAAAATACAGATTTATACCATCAGAACCATTTAACACATGTTTGAAGTTACAAGCTTCTGGAAACAAAAGCATTGATAGTTCACGGCTAGAGCTAATAGCTTTAAACAAATTCTATTCACACTAACACCATCCTAAAATCTCAGGAGTTCAAAGTCATCTTGATACAGTTCCAGCAGCATGTTGTGCACTTCTTAATAAATAATCCCTTCTTTTTTTTTTTTCCTGAGCCGTCAACTTTGTTATTGATACCACTCTATCAATTTTAAATGGTTGTTTTCCACACCTTGTCATTAAACAGGTATCTACCCAGCCATTGCATTTGCTGAAATCTGCCTGGTTTAATTTGCTGATAAACTGCTTGAGGTACCCCCTGTGAAGAACGTCCATTGACCTCACAGTTGGTGGAAGTCTTCAGCTAGCTTATGGCAGACCAGGCCCCAAGGTTTAAAATCTAAGGCTCTGTCTTAAAGGAGGAATTTCTCATCCATATGTGCAGGAAGTCCCTTGGCATCTGTCCAGCACAAGTGTCTGATAAGGTCAATATTAGTATTAGGAAATAGTCTTTGTACCAACTGGATTAAGACACACTCATGCAAGCCTGTGGGAAAATGTTGCTACATTACCATAGTTAACCTGTGTATGTTTCTTTCCTCTGGACAGGGTAACCCATCACTGTCCCACACTTTTTATGACCTTTGAGAAAAATGATAAAATGATGGATGAAAATGAAATAATTAGCACTGACTCCACTGGTCTCTGAATCAAGAGGGACTGAAACTCTGTTTTTCTAGTGTTTTGCAGGCTCCAGATGGAAGGATGCTAATAGCTTCTTTTCTAAAGATATTTTTATTAGTGTCCTCTCCTCTACTCTGCAGCAGGACAGGCATGGTCATTCTCCCACTGCTTTCTTTCTCACTGTTTAAACAAAAAATGTTCTTCTTTTCATGCTTGGCTTTTTATTAATTAATTTCATATTGTTCTTACTTCTTCCTTTGTATGTGTTTTTTCACTGCAGTGCTTTTGAAAGTACTGTGTTCCACTATTTGTGTGGCTAGTCATATGGCTGATACTGGTAAGTTGAGAAACTGGATATGTACCCTTTTTCTAGATAAAAAGTTAGCAGACCCAAAGACATTGTTCTGAATCCATTTCCATACAAGGCCAGTTAAAACTGGGCAACACTACTGATACCCCTACATTAATCATCTCAAAATATGAGCACTTTATGTCTGAGTATGCTTGATATAAGGGCACAAAATCATTTATTTTGTATGTCAGTATTTCCCATCTTGTATAATGATAAAATAATTAGAGATGTAAAATTCTCTTTACTGTGATTATTTGGAGAGTGTTGTGAAGTGAATAAACTTAATTCGATTGGAAATCTTGATTTTCACACCTTTGTAACTTGCTAGAATGTCAAGATCTATGAAGACCTAGAAAAAATCCTGGGGTTTTTAACTTCTCAAAATTCCTCAACTTTCATATAAGGTTATTTTAAAAATACCCAAATATTTAAACACCATATATACACATGTTGACCAGAAATAGATCAAAATAAAAGGTCTTATCTACTACAGAAATCAATGAAATTCTGTCATTCTATAATTCTTATCAGCTTCCATGATGGATTGTCTAAAAGGACTCTATAAAAAGTTTGTCATTACTGAAGAGATGCCCTTTATACAAGTCTGTGTATATTTTTTGACCAATTTTCAACCCAAACTTAGTTTCTGTAAATTATATGATAATTTAAACTTAAGCTTTAATGTCACAGAAGACGTATTAAACTTCTTAACATTTTAGATAAAAGTTTAACAGCTGGCTGGTTTTAAACAATTCAAACTTTCTATAAATCTGGTCAGTAAATTAGAGAAAGCATTCATTTTCAAACAAAGCAATATAAGTAGTAAATACAATGTATTACAGCATGGTTTTCCCTTTTCTGATGCATACATTTAAGGGAAAATGATGTACCTCTAGATGCTATTCACTGTTGTGAAATCTGATGCTATTTACTTATGATGTTAATCTGCTTTATTCATTATGCTATTGATTTCCATGATAATTACGCACTCAGAAAGACATTTCCTGTAGTCACGACTCACCC
Organism: Haliaeetus leucocephalus; assembly: GCF_000737465.1. Taxonomy (NCBI): domain Eukaryota; kingdom Metazoa; phylum Chordata; class Aves; order Accipitriformes; family Accipitridae; genus Haliaeetus; species Haliaeetus leucocephalus. The sequence goes on from NW_010973041.1 coordinate 4,436,220, forward strand.
CAAACCTCCACTGAACTCAGTGAAAATTTTCCATGTCTGTAAGTTCACATGCAATCTCAACAAAATCCAACTACTAGTGTGATCCACCCATTGAAATATTCACCCATCAATTTTAGAATTATTTTCCATTACTTTTTTGTCAGTTACAGTACAGAACAACGCTTCATAGAATAACTTGTCCAAATTCTCACAGAATTTCCAATGGGAAGACAAAGGTCACATTTGTCCTCTTGTTACAGATCATATACTATATATTAAAAATACCCAGTCATCTGTCAGATCTATGGTAACCTATGTCTTCATGGAATATGTTAAGATAATAACACATTGCAGTAATGTGATTTCCTCCATGGAAAAGCTATACTGCTCTTCCTGGTAAGAAATAATTGGTACATAGTATTTAAAGTCAATATCTGAACTTAATGGAGTGTAAAGAAGGTGGTATTTCTCATAAAGGAAGTATATTATCCATTTAAACAGCTTTCAGTCTTGCATGTAAACTGGGACTTGGACAAGCCTTAGAAAAGGGAAAACAGATGGCAATAGATTAACTTGCCTGCTTAATTCTAATAGCAGAATGCATTAAATTTTTAAATAGGAGTGGAAGGAAGAGTAACGCCCTCTAAATACCCCTTTAAAAACTACAAAGTTAAGTGGAACAAAGAACTATTTTTTGTTGTTATATCCTACCATTTGTAGATATTCACTGTGTTTATTTATCACATGGTATATATAATGTAATTGTTTTAGAGTAGCTAACACTAAATAATGACCTTCCAACCTTGAAAATAAGGTATTGTGAATCCCATCTATTGCATTAATTTATGAATCTTTTAGTTTTGTTTTGCATTAGAATATGTATAACAACAATGTGACCTTTAAAAGAATTCAATTGTTCGTTACACTAGTAAGCGCATGAAGCTGACTACCAATGTTAAAGGCAACTAAGACTCAAAATTTACTAGATTAATATTGACTCTTCTCACCTCTGTTAATATTTCATACGTTTTTTTTTCCTTTAATGAAGCAGTTCTGGAAAGAACAACAATAAAAAATTCCTATATCAGCCTGTCTTGAGAGAATAGGAAAATGGAAATTTTGATCATAACATTATCTGTATTGCTTCATGCTGCTAGGCCAAGATGAGGCATAAATCCTTCTGGCCCAGACCTATTAGTCAAACTAGGTACTAACATCTATACAGACTAAGACTAATACTAAGACTAGGCTCTTGGCATTTCTTTGCAACACACACACACATGGTTGTGGAAAGTACATTCGTAGAGAGTAAACCTTCTCCAACAGGTATTTCTCCTGAGAATACTTAAAAAGAAAATAATGGCCACTAAGATTTGAATTGGTTATGGCAATAGCATTGAGATGCCCATTAAAAATTCAATATTTTCAACAGGCCTGAAGGAAATACCGAGAAGTTGTATACTATGTATAATTTTGAAATTTAGTTCAACTTCTCCCCATTTGTCTACTTCAACCATTAGTAAAATAAAAATACCTAAATATTAAAACAGTTAGTTTTTGTTTGGTTTCACATTAATCTCTGTTATGAATTCTGTAATCATATCTGAGGGAATGTGGTGAGAAGACTTAGGTCTGGTCTTGTTTTTCTCCAGTCCTCCTTCCTGTATGGGCTGTTTCTCTCATGGGGAAATTCTGACATAAAAGAAATCAGGGATGGAGATTCTTGGAATAATTTGGAATTTCTAGTCTCATTTGTAACAACTTTTACAGTAAAAATTACTTTAATCAAGTGCACAGATTGTGTACTAATATTTGCTAATTTAGCTACTTTGTCTGAATATAGTGATTCTGCTAAGGTTACCAATCAGTTTAACTGAAATTCTATGTATAGAATTTATTCAAATTAATTTTGAATGAGCATGCTTATCATAGAAGTTATTAATTTACTTGACATTGTAGGAAGTAATGTAGCAGGAATGACCTGAACCACAGAAGAGTGAACTTAGCAAGAAGCTAGACAAGTGCAATGGTAACCCAAACCAAGCTGGTGGTTAGGAGGACATCTGGAGGAGTTGAAGAAGCCCATGGAATATCTCTCTGTTAAAGGACAGGGGTTAGTAGTTAAGAATGCATAAATCTGTATGTTGGGTATAAAGGTGGTTTAAGTACGTAGTTTCAGTTTTAAGTGTTGGTGAGAAGGGATTTCAGTAATGAGAATTAAATACAATGGCGTGGTTAGAAGATACATGTGTATTAAATTATGCGGGACCTGAGCGTGTCACAAATGGTATGGAATAAGGGTTGGACATTGTACTGTGACTGGCTGAGATGGAGTTAAATCTCCCCCTAGCAGCCCTCACAGTGCTGTGCTCTGTACTTGTAGCTAGAAAGGAGTTGGTAACACACCAGTATTTTGGCTACTGCTGAGCGGTGCTCCCACCACGTCAAGGCTGTCTCTCCAACCAGCAGGCTGGGGCTGGGCAAGATCTTGGGAGGGGACACAGCCAGGACAGCTGACCCAAACTGACCAAAGGGATATTCCAGACCATATGATGTCAGCTCAGCAGTAAAAGTTAGGTAAAGGGAGAGGGAAGGGGGGGGCATTCGTTATTTTACGTTTGTCTTCCAGAGCAAGCCTTACATGTATTGAAGCCCTGCTTCCCAGGAAGTGGCCAGACATTGCCTGCTGATGAGAAGGTAACAATAAAATAATTTGTTTTCCTGCTTTCATGCACGACCTTTGCTTTCACTTTGTCAAACTGTCCTTATCTCGACCCATGAGCCTTTTGGTATATTTTCTCGCCCCTGTCCAGTTGAGGAAGGGAGTGAGTGAGTGGCTTTTGTGGGCACCTGACACCCAGCCAGGGTCAACTTACCGCAGACAAATATTGCTATTTTTTGAAATTAGTAATCAAGAAATGAACATAAAGGAGCAGGAGAACTGAGAATTAAATAGCAAAACCAGCCCCTTTGAAAAGTTATTTCTCTGAGAAAGTGTTTTAAGGAAAGTATGTGCTCTGCAAGATAGCAGTATTTCAACACCTAAAACTTATCACAAATAAAAAAAAATGTTACCTCAATTTGAATAATAAAATTCAGATTAAAATTTGAATATGCATTCTTATAATCAATGTTTTTCTGACTGATTAGTTGTTTATAATTCAGTTTTGCCTTTGGACTTATTAGTCTAACTCAGGTTGCATGGACTCATTAGTCTTTATTGGCCTGGCTGTGAAGCTCTGCTTTCAAAAGAAAGCCTTGCTTAACACTCTTTCTAAAGGAATTTCAATTCCAGTTTCAAATATGCAGTCCTTCTGACCTCAACATAGCTTCAAAGGTGTAAGGAAAATATTAAAGATGTTCTATGGGGGAAAGGTGTGACTCCAAATCCTGATTTGTTATATGGGAAGTCTGAAGAAGACCAGAATTAAGTGAATTTCATGCAACCGTGCACCAGATGGTGAGAATAGAGGTTAAATGTGTCCAGGACATCTGCTGAAATTATTAGCATAAGAACATGCTAGGGACTCAGAGAAAGAGAACTAACAAAAATAGCATGTTTCTGTTAACTACAAACACTGCTGGCGAGAGGTTCTCTCCTTGGGTCTTGCTCTGTGCATCCAAAAGGGAGATGAGAGTTTCTGGTCATACCTCTGGACATCAAAATGCTTCTTGCAACTAAAGCTGAAACATTACACATAAGGCTCACAGTGAGATTACTAATAGTAGTAGGCAAAAATGAACACTAACACCTATACAATAGCTTTTAAAACTTCATAACTTCACCTTTGTAAAAATTGTAACAAAAGAGGTGATCAGTGCTTGAATTACCTTCAAGGAAAATTAATATTTTTCATATAACAATTTCAGTTATTCTATTATGAAATTAAATTTGAATTTATGGACTATATGTCAATCTGTTGAAATTGATGCTTGCTGCCTTAAAGACTTATTTAAATAACCAGTTAAAGTGGTTCTAAAGTTCTAAATTATTCAATTTTCCCAATTTGACCTACATACATAAAATGAATTTCTGTTTAAAACTATATATATATATAATTTACATTTTAAAAGATCAAGAGTAGCAAAATGAACAATTCTTATTTATCATATGAAATTGTTACTTGTCTTAACTGTACAAGGATTGCCAAAGGTTTAAATTTTCCTTTTATTTTAGGAACAGTGTTTTCTTGCGTTTTTGTTTTATCACTTAAAATTCTCATTGGACAGAAACATCAGCTCCCTTCTCTAAATGTATTTGGATAAAAATTATTTAGTAAGGAAATGCCATTAGTCAATATCAACTCAGTATTCTGGTAAATGGCTAAAAACATTCTTTTTTTCACATTCTGGTTGAGATGAAACCTGAGCTTGTAGTGGTAAGAGGGACTTAAAGCATCTATTCAAACAGTTAGGAATGAACTATTGAAATTCTAAGTAAATGAAAATGCAAAGCTGGTAAAATTTTCAATGAAACCATTACGATTTTCTTTTTCATTGTTGTCAATTGGACTTGCATTTCAGTTATTTCATAATATACTGTAATTTTCTCCTTTATGTTGTCAACTGAAATTCAGTTACAGTTATTTTATAATACACTGTAAAATGTAATATAGCATGTATTTTCCAAAAATTACACCTTGGTTTCACTAAAAAATATATATCCAATCATGACTGAATGCAACAGAAAGATCAACAACATTGTCTGAAGATTAATAAGTGCAAGGATTAGGGAAATGAATTGGCAAGGATTTTTCTGTGTGAGAGAAGACATAAAATATTAGGTAGAAGAAAATACATAGCAGCATTATATTAGTGTGGTTTGGCTTCCCTAAAATACATTAATTTAAACTAGTTTTAAGATTTTCAAAATTCTAATTACATAATTAAATACAGTTTAGGAGGTACTATTTGTTATTTGTCAGCAGAGAGGGACTTGAGAAGAGAGAAAGAATGCTGGAAGGGGTAAAACTCATCAACAGGTATTTTTTAACATCACCACAATAAGCCTTTCTAGCGTGCAGTTTAGCCTTGAAATCAGACTACTCACATTCAGCACTTTTAAATATCAGATGCTAACCTATGTAAGTACCCAGTTTCCAGCTTCGTCAAATAAACCCAGGTGTGGTTAGGACTTAGATAAGGAGAGAAGGAAGACTCTAATTAGACATTTCTGGAACTAAGTGCATTCAAAATTTAGACGTTTTTAGAAAACAGTGTCATAGAATAACTCGTGATTACTTCATCTCTACTGTATAATGTTATACCTCTATAACTCTCAACAATCTGGAAACTGGGGCAACAAAAGTAGTTATCTTGTCATACTCTCAGATTCTTTTCTGAAAATTCAAAAGAATTAAAGAGTTGGTGCTTCTGGGGAGCACATCAACCTAAAGAAATGTGTCTTCTATTCTAAAATCTGCTGTATTGTGAAAAAATTAACTGCAAAATTGAACTCATTATTTTAAATTCTTAACAAATATTAAATTTCACATTCAAAGAGCATCCTCTCTCCTAAATATATTGTACTATCACAATACACTGTGCAGAAAAGAACAGTTATATTAAATGCATTGTAGCAGACAGAACTTTGCAACTGCTGTACAACACAAAGTATTCTGTTTTTTGTTTTTTTTATTCTACATGTCTTCCAGGGTTTTAAGACAAAACCCCTAAGAAGTGTGTTTTGATCCAATTAAACTATAGGTGGATCTACAAGGTCCTACAGTAATTCCATGTTTTTCAAGTGTAAAACATTATGTATAAATAATGACTCATCATCCCATTTTAAACTTAAACTAGCATGGAAAAAACCTTAAAAATCTACCTGGCAAATTAACTTATAGCAGCAGAAACTCATCCTGCCTTATCTATGTACTATGTATTACTATGTAATATTGCTGCAGACTGTCAGCATGTAGATTGAACTACTTTATTCTGCCACATTTTAATGATCCATTATACATGAAATATTTCTGATATGAAGAATAATAACTATAATGAAAAATAATTTGTGTGCTAAAATTACGTGGAGGCATTGGGAAAAAAATATCAAAGCAAACAGATGAATATGTATTAATTGTCCATACAGGTTATGTTTGAAATTCACATGATATGGACCCATGTGCTCTATTTAGGGTTCTGGACAGCACTTTCCAGTAGGCAGCAATAACAAAGGACATGCTGTTCAAAAAGCCAGACACAGATCACTCCTGAAACTACCCTTGCTCTCTATTTATCACTATGATAATGTCAAACTTTTGCTTGTCCTTTAAGACCCTAATGTGGAAAAGAGAGCAGGTGTTCAAGGGTGTGTGAAAAAGTGTGGTGAATTTTATTTTGTTTACAACGTAATGGAGAGTACGTACTACTTTACTATATGGTGTGTTAAAAAGTAGTTAGAGGAACATCTCTCTTTTAATCTTCTCCACAATACCCAGCGCACAATGAGAGTTTTAACACATGTCTGCATATGTACACACATGTCTGCATGTGTGTGTGGACACGGAAATCTGTGTGTTTTGTACACTGTACCCAACAACTTCCATTTTAACATTTCAAAACATTTGATAATATCACAATTAACTTTACAATGATAGAAAAGTAATTCAGTTTTCCCCTTTAATTACAGAGTGTTAAAATTACTTTTAATCCCCTCGCTTGATTATTCATGGAGAAACTGAAGAACAAAGTCATTAATTTTGCCTAGTCATTTACACACAGGGTTATGGAGTTCTGGCCAAGTTCAGAAGAAAGCAAATTTAGAGGAAGCGTAAGTCACAATCATATGCCATCTTCCAGAAGGGAAGAAAATTCTTTTCCATTAAAAATTCCAAAATCTTGCTTACTTTGTTTTATTATAACCCAGGCTGAAAAGTAGAAATCATTACTTTGGTTGCCTTTAAGTGTGTTCCAAATTTAAGCAATTGCAACAGATTTGAAGTCATAGCAAAGCATAAAGAAAGTAATCAAAAAGAACAGCTAAAATAAGAGTGCATAAACATGCACAATTTATAGTACTGAGGTCTTACTTGAATTCATGCCTGGTCTACTTGATGAACATAGCCATAAAAGCTCTCTTTTGTGTTTGCTTAATTTGTTTACATTAGATAAACTAATACTGAGGGAATCCCTGCTGTTGATAGGATCTTTGTCTAGTTTAGAGATCCTGATTTATACTATCACAGTATCATACTGAGTGCATATAGGATTAAAAGTTTCTGAACAGAAGCCCCTAATGAACCATATTTAGTCAGTAGAAATGAGTGCACTCATCAGCTCACCTAAAGCAAAGAATAATCTATATGTACTTGACTGCAGTCATAAAAGTGATGGGGGAATGCTGAGTGTGCAAAGCAAAATATTCTGTATATTTGGAAAAAGGTTTTGTTCAATGAGATTACAGATGAAAAAATCCATATTGTAGCGAATTTCTGCTGCTTCTTCTTCTTGTACAACAAAATAAAAACCTAGCTTGTCAGGCTAGCTTAAACTAATCAGTATTCACAGTTAAAAGTGAATGAGATTTGCCATCATCTGATGAGAGGACCTAAACTGCTCATTGGATTCACCAGAAAGATTGTTATTACACCTGCAGAGTCAGTGCCTTACCTGACTCTTACAATCATGCTAATTTCAAATATTTTCTATGTGAGTACAGTCATACACAAACCAGACAGGAATGGTATATCTTTCGAAAGATTACTGTGGCAGTGTACCACAACTGCCTTAGTCCCACACATAATGCAAATGTCACTAATGCACTTCTGAAAAAGAAAAGAATATGTTAACCCTCCTTAGCTAAATGCCTAATCTAAACATCCCTTACACTGAGCTGTAATGTTTTAGGCGATATAACTTGAGTTACTGAAGTAGGCTGCATGTTCATATTTCTGACTGAACACTTTTAATCCAATTTAGTCCATTATTCGAACAGTTTTCATTGAATATTTTGCAAAATCATGTATTAAAACCTGAAGTACTAAATTACAAGGATTTACTTAAGATGTTTATTATTGTCCTGACTATATTGATTTCTGTGCCTGGAGTAGCTAACAGCATCATTCCTCTTTCCTGCACTTTTTATTTTGTGTGACAACTTAATTAATTCCAATCTTCATAAGAAAAAAACACAGCATGCCAACTAGAGATTTTCTTCAAGAAGTGTAGAAAATCTATTAAACATTGTTTATACTGCAGATACAGTATTCCAATGTTGTTGTCAATGGTATTCTTGACATAACACTGTATGAAACACATTGCTTCCTTCAGGTGAAGGAACTTACAGTAAGAATTGTTCTTTTGTTTTATAGCTTTTGTAGCATCATCTTTCTGTGTGCATGTATGGGAGACTATTTATCTCCTTTCATGATCTCTCATTTCTTTTATGTATTTTGCAGCCCACGTGGAAGCTATTCTATACAAGAAAAAAAAAAAGAAAAGAAATAGAAAATGAAGACCACAAGAAGAAGCTTTTATTGTTAATGTACATATAGCTATGTTGCTTTAATACTCTTAAGTCAAACTTGTGTTTAGCTTTTCCCAGGCACCTTTCATCCTAATTTACTATTTCTCACAAATAGGATATGCTCTATAAAATATTACATTCATTTTCATCTATTCCAATCTATTTCATCTGGTGGAATATATAAATACATAAATAAACTTATACCTGCAGACTCATACAAAGTGCTTTTTACAAATTTTGAATATTAGAGGGATTAAAAATATTGGAAAACAATACAAAGAGCTATACGTCTCATGTAAATTATTATAATGTAAACACGATGCTGCATCTCTTCTAACTGCAGATGGACTAACTTAAAAATAGTCCAAATCACTCAAATGGTGTATATATCAGGTATCATTAGTTTGATTCCTTTAGATCTTTTCATCTGTGTTGTCAGCAGACTATGAAGTAGCTCTATACCAGCAGCTGGATATCCCTGATCACTTTTTAACCCAGTCCTTGAAATCATACAGCTTTCACATAATTACCTGTCAATGAAACATGACATTGATTTGTCTTTAAGTATTTTTTTATCTTACATCTTCCAAGCTGCTTTTTAAAAATTAATGAAATATTGCTGTGACATCATTTTAAAGTGAAAAATGTTAATTTCTGTACAATAGTCTGTTTTATTCAAATGTATGTAGGTTTTTCTTCCCACATGCTTTTCCTGTTCTTTTTGAAGGAGACAAGGGCATTGAAAAAAAGTCTCAGACCTTAATTTCTGTGATTAAAGACACTTATCTTACAGCCCACATCAGTAAGACACTGCATATGGTGCAAAGCTGTTTAAAAAGTGACTTTATCCGGAAGCTGTTATGATGTCATCTATTGGTGTACTTCTTTGCCTATACAGTACTTTTCTGCATGCTCAGTGGAGCAATATTTCAAGCTAACAACCATAATATATTATTTAATGGACTGTGTGATTAATGGAATATATCATATTTTAATCATCCCTAAATTTTTCCACTTCTGTCATGCTCAGAGATATTAATTGTGTTTGCTCTGAACTTCACAGGCCTTCATAATATTTTTTTCTGTTAAACAGGTTCAGTGCTAAACATTTTAAATCTTTACCTATTTATATGTACATATAAGTAAAACATACTCAAAAATAGGAACTCCAATGGAGCTTATACCAGTGGTTCCTGATGCATGTTAGGTGCAGTATTTCTTCCAGCAAGATACCCACTTTTACTAATACCTAAGACATTTCATAATCTCTAGATCTTTGTTAGCTGGCACAGTTTCCAAATTCAACTTACAATTCAGTCCATAATTTTTCACATATTAAATGTTTATTACACAGCCAAATATTTAGCATTTTAGTCTTCTTTTAATGTATATAGTCCTCACATGGTAGAGTTGAGTTATGTTACAAAAAAATGCAGTGTTGACACTCACAGAGTGAATGCAGCCAAACCAGGAATCTAGCTCTATCCTATGAACTTTCCAACAGATCATACTTCTAATTTGTTTCACTACTCCACATGTTTTGGCTAACCTGTGCTTTTTGTGTGGAAATAGCATATAAACTAATACAAACCAGGCAAACCTAATGATTTGAGTGAGACTTAATTAAGAATTTATTGACAACTTGAGGCAAAGTAAGAAATGAAATTTCTGAGGTGGTGAAAATTCAAAGAAAGCAAAACAGGAAAGAAACATTCTGAAATCTACAGGACTGTAGAGAAACCCAATGAATATTTATTTGGCTATTAATTGACCACTCTGACTCCAGTCACATTAAAGTTTCACACTGATCTTGTTTTATCGCTGTGTATAAAACAGCATATTTCACACATCTTCTTCATGTTTTCTGGTCAAGTTAAATGGGTTTTACATTGGGAGGTTTAGGTACAAAATACTAGTTTACCAAAACCTATCATCTTACCATTCCTGGGTTTGGGGTTTATTTGCTTTCAGTTACTTTTAAGCAGGATTCTTTGTGAAAGCCTTTTTCTACAATTTATCCATAAAAATTTTCTTACACTTCAGATATGACAGAACATTAATAAATATAAAGTGTGTTTTTTACTGAAAGAAATCAGGTATTTTATAAGTAAAAGAAATCCAGCTCTATATAGACTAGTAGCACTGTATCTACTAGTGCTGTAGTATATAGCACTAATGATCTCAGGATGGCTCGTTGGTGTTACTGCAGCAGTTTTGACTCTGATTATCTGAAGCTGTATATTAGTGTATGCTCATGTTAGTTAGTGAAGTCACAATAGTCTACATCAGCTGAGAATTTGGCAGGATCGCTGCACATCAGTCTCATGCAACTCTATATTAGTAATATCTGTGTTGTCAGAAATCAGTACACCCTACAACATCTTTGGAGGATTTTCAATTACCTTGTCACAGGAAGAAAAAACAAAGAAATTTTTAGAGGTTCATTTAAGACTCATCTGTATGCTGAATGGCCCCACAAGTCTGGCTAAGAGGCCGTTCGATACAGCTTAATTTACTGGCAGCTTTCAAGCTTAAGACCCTCCCAAGGTATAACAGGCAAATGATAGTGACTGCAAAAGCATTTCCAGTTGAGTGTATGTGGGGTTGTTTGCCAAAGTTCGTATCTCTGTTAAGAAATGCAGCCCTTACAAAGCAAAGTGTCCATGCCTGTATCATAATCTATAGAGAATTATTAGCAGTGATTCATATTTCTGACTACAAAGATTTCATTTGCAACTGTTAACAACTAATTCAGGAAAGAAAATGTCATTGTTCTTCCTGAGTTTTGGAACAAATCTGGCTGGAGACCATGGGCCAAGCCTTTGAATTAATACCAAGAGCACATCCTAATTTCTCATTTAATGTAAATGGTCCTGGTTTGATCTCACCACTAAGTCTTCCTCAAGATTTAATTGCTTCCTGCACTTCTAAGACTCCTCTCTCTCTTTTTTTATTCTCTTCTTGAATGCCTACTATCAATTTCCTATGACCACCTTAAATGTTTTTTTCCTATTTGTTCAGTCATTACCAGACTTTTCTAAAAGTTTCCTTCCTTCACTTTGAGTTGTCTGGGTATTACAATATTGCTTTGCTAACCCTAGCCCCTCACTGTGGGATCCTTAATACATTTGAAGTCTGCTAGAATGAAGGACACTCTCTCTCTGCTATTACACAGTGTTTTACGTGATAATATACCTAAGATAAGATGGCTTTATGACAGAATATGAAACAGAAAAGCCAGATTTCAAGTTAATGATAGCTATGGTTTGGATAAATGTGAGTAAAACAGAAATGGAGAAGGGGGAAAACACTTAGTCTGAATTCAGAGGTACTGAGTGATTCAAACAGCTAATCAAGGAATTGAGAAGAAATAAAATGTATAGCAATTTTGAAGAAGAAAGAAAAAAAACACCATTACAAATAGTTCTGGGTTTATGCCTAGCCAAGCAAGTAGGAAGGCAGAGGCAGATAATAATGTGATTACTTTGGTAATGATATGCATTAGATACATTATGGGAAACAATAATGCTCCCTACTGAATGCAGTTGATCCAGTTATTGATTTTTCTTAATGGTAAAAGCACTGCTCCAAAACCAAAAAGAGATATCCTTTATTTATTCTCCCTCCCTCATAAGCCCCATCTCCACAGGCCCTTGATGCAGAGTAGGAGACAGAGATAATGGAGTAATATATATCTAATCTGACACCTACTGGGCCAGGCTAATGTTTCAGCTAAAAGTTGCCTGAATCACTGCTGCTATAGAAAACAAAATGTATGAATACAAAAACAAAAAAATCAAACTTCATTTTTACTTGAAACCTTGGTTAATTTTATTTTATTTCATTCATCTCCTTTCACTGCAGTTTTTAAGGACCTATGAGCATATACTTCTTGCAATGAGTTCATCTGACTGCAAAGCTAGCTAAACCCCTCTGATGGGCTGCTCCAAAGTCCTTGCACTCCTTATCTGCACTCCTTCAACTTCTATTTAATATGGTGCCCTGGTTTCAGCTGGGATAGACTTAATTGTCTTCCTAGTAGCTGGTACAGTGCTATGTTTTGAGTTTGGTGTAAGAAAGTTGATAATACTGATGTTTTCAGTTGTTGCTAAATAATGTTTAGACTAAGTCAAGGATTTTTCAGCTCCTTGTGCCCAGCCAGCAAGAAGGCTGGAGGGGCACAAGAAGCTGGGAGGGGACACAGCCAGGGCAGCTGACCCAAACTGGCCAACGGGGTATTCCATACAATGTGATATCAGGAATCGCCGCTCAGGAACTGACTGGGCATCGGTCAGCAGGTGGTGAGCAATTGCATTGTTCATCACTTGTATATTCCAATCCTTTTATTATTACTATTGTAATTTTATTATTGTTATTATTACCATTATTAGTTTCTTCCTTTCTGTTCTATTAACCTCTTCTTAACTCAACACATGAGTTTTAATTTTTTTTTCCGATTCTATCCCCCATCCCACTGAGGGGGGCAGGGATTGATAGAGCGGCTGCGTGGTATTTAATTGCTGGCTGAGGTTAAACTACGACATATGGCTAGATTTTTAACAAGCTTGCAAAATACAGATTCACCAAAGCTTCATCTTCTATGTTGCCATCCCTGTTTTCAGCAATGAAAAAAATGTCTGACACAGAATCAAATCAAGCTCTATAGCAAACTAAAGTTTTGGTATTCACTTCCCCCCCCCCGCCCATGACAAGAATAAAGGCCCTGAATAGGTAAAGAAGAAGAATATAATTGAGTCAAAAGTCACTTGTATGATTGATCTGAAACATCAGTAATATCAAAGTATTTGTACCAACCATTTTTATTGTGGCTGATTTTCATTCCTACTCACTTGAAGTTCCATTTTCTGAGTGCAAACAGAACAAAAGAGCTCTATATCTTTCTGTTATCCCTTGAGCAGCTTAATTTAAACCTTTCACTGATGTCTGGAAATGTCCAAGATGACAAAGCTCTGATCAACTAGAGAGAGTAGGCTAGCCATTTAGTATTCTCTACTATCAGCAGTATGGATACCTTTATGATAGGTGCATAACTAATGTGTTTTCACATAAAGCAATAAAACAGGACAGTTTAAAAGTTAAACTTAATAAATATCAAGTTTTAGCGTCATGTTACTAATTAATGAATGGCCCAACACATTTTTTTGATACAAATATATACCTTGGTATACAAAATCATGGATTTGGGACAGAAAGAATTATTATATTTGGATCAAAAAGTATAATTTTATTCAGCACTATCTATTTAAAATAAGCAATTTTCATACTAGCCTCTCAAGAATGGAGAACAAGTAACTAAACAAAGAAATCAGTTTGGAATTAATATATATACAGCATATGATTCATGGGTTCCAATCTTATTGTGTAAATGTAGGTCTCTACATCCATATTTAGAAACATAATTTCTCACAAATACTGGGTCTTTACAGTTGACTTGTGTTGAAAATCTCCCACTGAAATGCCTTATTATGGTGCAAGGAGCCTAAGCAGGAAGTCAAATTTGACTGTTACTACTTGGGTCTTTTGAATGTACTCTCAAAAGTTTCTTTTTGTGAATTCCTATCTCAAAGGTATGGCAATGATTTTATAGATCATTCACACTATTCTTAAATCAAATAAGGAACCTCTTCCAGGCTACATAGCCGAGCCAAAATGTGGGACCTTGACAAAGAACCTCAAGGACCTGCCAGTCATCATCCAAAATCACACCAGCCCTATGCACAATCTGTTCCTCTTGTGCTTCTGAGGACTGCTGCAGTTCTCACTACAAAGAGAAAAGTAAGCACGTGTGGAGGAAGCAGAAAACAGGGACATGCCAATCCAGGTGTCTGAATTGGTGAATAGGGTTATGTAAAAGAGAGCAGCAATAGAAGCTTCCCTTGAAATGGAGAAAAAAAACATTCAGGGGGAAGGACTCTCAGAACCAGTCAAACTGACAACTGTGAGTGGAGAAGGAAAGTTCTAGCAATGCAGGAAACAGGGAGCAAGAAAAAAAGGTTGAAAACCTGAGTACCAAATGAAGAGGTGAAAAGAGAAGCAGAAGAGGAACAAGAGGGAGGAGAAAGGATGACCAAATACAAAAAGAGTAACAAAAAGTGGTGACAAATATTCAGTCACATGAACTACTCTTAAAAGTAGTTGTAGTTTTGTTTGGAAAAACCCCACCAGTAGAATGGCACAAAAGGTGGTCATTAAACATTATATTTTACCTGTTTACCCCTAGGTCTGTTGCTCATACCTTTATTTAAAAAAAATTAAATTATAATTATCAACCTGCATCTGAAATATATTTAATATTCAGAAATTATACTGCTTCTGTGACCAGACAAAAATGAGGCACTGTAGGAATGTGGAGATCTCTCCCTTCAGTAGATTTTAACTCCTAGAATTTTTAGACTGATTTAGGAAACTAGATTGTCTAAAAAGTGTAATTTATGTCTCCTCCAACACTTACTTGCAAGAGAGGTATGCAACAAACCAAAACCAAAACAAAATCACACCACCAGACAACAGCAAAGAGGACTTTACTTGGTCTGCACCATCTCAGGTTGGTAACCGAGCCAAGTGTCTCAGCAGCTTTAGCCTTTGAAGAAGTCATAGAGTAAGGAAACCAGTGTTTCACTAAGGCCAACAAGATGACTTGTTTCTGCTGCCTCCATCCTGAAATCAATGGAAAGACTGGTATAGATTTCAAGTCTTCTCAGATATGTTCATCATTCACTTATACATTGACTTCTACCACTAAGTTTGGCATTTAATACCTCTGCAAATCACCTCCAGTGTACAGCTGTAAAACCTGAAGAATTAAATGCTTTAGACTGGTAAATATTCAAGGTAGGGGTTGAGTCTTCTCTTTTCCTGATCAGTAGTTCTGATCAAATTTCCTATGTCAGTAACAAAAATCAAGTGAGCTGAATACTGATACTTTCATTCTTCGGCTGAAAAGCAACTCGTTCCCTGCTTACTCCTAATATGTAACATGGGCACATTAAGAGGAATCATATTTTTTAGAATCCAGTCTGTAACTGCCAAAATCAATTTAGGTCACTCCTTGGATGGCACACATTCTAAAATAAACCTAATTTTGTGTGTTCTTGTACAATTGTATAAAGAAAACTAGAAGGCTTTTCATATCATAGGCTGCAGTCTCACCAGTGTGAAACTTCCAACTGTTGTTTTACATGTTCCTGCAGTATGACTCACACTTTTTTCCTGAATGTTTAATGATTGAGAATATAATATTGAATATAAGAAAATCTTTCTCTCCATTATAATCTAATTCATTATCATTGTCATTAAAATGAAAAGCTAGGACACCTCCATTTGCAGTATGATAATTTTCCTGAGAAACAGCAGGAAAATATTGCAGGAGAAGAAAAAAAAAGAAAGAAAAACATTTAACAATTATCTTTTTTATGATCCACCTACAAATATAAACATTTCTGAGAGTTTAACCTAATAAAGCAAGGAAGCATAAAGGAAGGAAGAAAGTGTTAGCTTTTAAGGATTAAATTGGGAGAGTGATAAGGAGACCTACAATTAAATCATGATTTAAGAAACAGAAGGTTTTCTTGTATCTTCAATTTTATAAGGAGTTACTATTATTTAAAGGTACCATATTAGGTTCTCTTTTGCATTCACTCTTACTTAGAACCTTCCCAGCTTTAGTTAGTTCTAGTTAGTTCTAGTTAGTTCTGCAATTTAGACAGATATCATTCTTCAAAGATGAAATGCTGGCTTTTTCCAGTGGTTGCACTTCCCATATCCCCAGCCAAACATGAATAGCTTTAGCAAAATCTGTTTGTGTTAATTTTGAATAGAATACTACAGAAACATTTTAATCATTTTCACATTTTACAAATCTGGAAATACCCAGAAAGCTTTGATTCTGCATTTTCTTCCATTCATCTTTAAACTTAAGCTGTTCAAACCAGAGCTGATATTTTTATTTTAAAACGTGCACTGGAAATGCAGGTGGTGTTGCCCTGCAAAAGCGTATTTGCTGAATGAAAGAAAATCCTTAGATGGATTTTGAAATTTCTTTATGTATTCATAATAAGCTGTAAGAATGTTTCCCCCCCTTCCTTAAAATGGCATTCTGGCAATCTTAAGTTAATCAGCTTCAACCCGCAATGCAGCTATATAGAATAAATAGATTCCATATCATTAAAAAGGAGGCAAAAATATAAAAGTATTAAGTATTCATACCCATATGGTTAATTCACATTCATATATAAACATTGACAAAACCAATGAAAACATATAAAGTTATATATCCTTAAATATAGGAAAACATTATAGGTTGTAACTGGGTTTCCCAGGTTAACACACTTTTTAAAATACCCAGCTTTGATTAGACTAAACTAAACCAAATTCACCTTCCTTCTTTTTTAATACAAGTGTGATTTTGTCAGGATATAACTTTTCTGTAAAAAAGATTCAAAACAAATGGGGTAGAAAGATGGAAAAATATAGGTATCCACAATAACAATAAAGGCATCACCCTCATAATTGTGATTCCTACAAAAATAATAATAAAAAAAAGTCTTCTAAACCAACTTAGTTATATATGCCATATTTATTTTGTTAAGTAATGATGCCTTGACAAAGGCAAAAAAAAATGGGAAAAAAATGTTTAAGGGATTTGTGGCTGCTGCTATACATAAATAAAACATATGGTGAGTTACAGTTAGAATATCAGCATTTTCTTGGGTTTTCCCAGCCTTTTTTTTTCATCTTAACATCACATGCTACTTAAAAGAGAAACAGTCTTAATCTGGAAAATACAAATTTTAGTATCTTCAATAAAGAAAGCTTTGCTTTCTTGCTACTGTTTTATATATTATTATACTGTCAGATGTATTTGCCCTTGCAGAGTGCTTTGCATTTGCGGCAACTCTACAGGCTTGTACTGTGGCACTACTTATATAAGGAGCAATATAAAATGAATATTATTATTTCCACAAGAGAAATAACCAGCTTTGTTAGTGTTCTGCCTCCATTGGATGAAACCTGTTACCACTGATAAAAACTAAAACCCTCTGTCATACTTAACATGTTTTTTTGCTTTGGATACTTTGGTTGATGGTGCTGGAATCCTCCTCCTGCTGCAGGGTAACCAGCCCAGGGAAAGAAAAGGTGAAATTTAGCTAAAGAGATTGGTATTTCAGCTTCCTCCTGAACCTCTACGTGGAAACCAAGGGGTGATTTAGCATCCACTCTGCCAGCAACTGTTGTCTTGTCTGGTGTCTTAACATCTTTTTAGTGTGGCTGTAAGACCCTACTGAGATGAGCTTATAGTATTTCGGAGGACATTTAGCACTAATTTTTTTATACAAAGTATGCCAGTGAGCAGAGAACCAGAGGGGGAGGAGGAACCAGCAGAAATGCTCCGTGCAGTGGTTCCATCCCTGCCATTGAGAAGCGGAGCTGAAACACATTCTTGTATCTCGGGGAAACAGCTCCCTCTCCTCCTTGTGCTGTGGATTAGGAAGACCGCCCTTCATCTACAAAAACACTTCTGAAATGACATGCAGAGGCCTGCTGTGCATTTGCAGCTTGGTGCAGCACCATGCAGTGGCAAAAACAAAGTGCTGCAGTCTAATGAAAGGCCTTAAAATCTATTTCTCTGAAGAAAAAACTTTGCTTGGCAAAGAAAACAGCAAATATGAGTATATCTGAGAATCCAAAAGCTGAATTTTTTAGTAATATAAAATATAAAGTTTCGTATTTGATAAAAATAGAATTTTATTTGTGATTTCATTCGTGAAAAATAGGTGTGGAGATATGCTTTAAAAATGCTGCAAATAAATAAGTTTTCTACCATGTTAAATGCTTTCAGTGGAGTCCATTCAGATCTACGTGAAGGCCTATGTATATGCAAGATATGTTTTAGTTATATTTTGGGGGACAGAAGCTCATTAATTTTATATTTCCATGACCCTTCACATAAAAGGTCTATACTAGGGTTGTTATTACCATAGCAAAAATAGTAGTTTTAAACAGAAAAATAATTTATAAAGTCCATCTGCAGCACTAAGAAAGAGATTAAAATGAAATGTTACATACTTTCCTCTTGTTGGTAATCAACAGAGTTTAATAAGGGGGAAATTGTGTCCAAGTGAACTAACAGTTGGTTTATTAGGCTGTTATCAAGATCCTACACAACTACCTGAAAATTTTCACTCAGATCCCACATTTCATTTTTAGCCACAAAACAGTAATTCATTGAAACAGATCTTGAGAGAAGTTCATTGAATAAATCTTAGAGAGGAGTTCAGGTCTGGCAATGAAATATGTTTCTCATTCTTCTGTGTGCATGTGTGCGTAACATGCGAAGCCCTGAAACATTTGTTTTGCATTCTGCACATCAGTCCAATGCCAAAAAGAGCTAACATGCAGAAATAGCACAGTGCCCCTGGAAAATACCTTAAAAATTTGAACGCATATCCACCGAGACATATGATAAGGAAAAATCAGTGAAATGCTAATGGAAGAAGATCATTTCCCTGTAAGAAGGCAAGGTAAGCTTTAAAGAGAACCAAATTATGTCTGCAGGGTAAGGACAGATCTGCTGGCAGCACTTAAGTAAATTTGATTGAAAGCAGCTCATAATTCCCAAGTGTAGAAATATTAGACTGCTTGTACTAACAGAAATTATATTCTACTTTGATGATCTAATTCTTGAAATGTATAGCAGAAATGCAGAACAAACACAAGGGGCTGAAGCCAACTCCAGGCAGGCACTCAGCTAATGCATCATTGGCTTCCAATAATTTTTGGCACATTCCCTGCATTTCAAAAGGCCAGCAAATACATGCAATTCTTAAAACTTCTGTATACTACAAATCTGAATTTGAGTTGAACTGCAATTTGTGAACATATAGCACTGCTGTCAATACACCATGGCTAGTGTAAAAGAATGTTCTGTATGCTTTAAAGCACAAACTAAACAAGATATGCAATTGGACTCATGCAGTGATATTCAAAGTGCTATATTGTGCAGGATTTTACAAATCTTTTACTGTGTTTTCTCCTCCTCTTTACTGGATTTATTCTGCTTCTGCTTTGTGACTCAAAGCAATGATCCCTAAAAGCTTTACTGATCAGCTAAATGAGCTTACACATTGGTCTTCAGCTTGAGTAAGGAAAAGAGACATTACAGCTGACTACCTCTGTGTTTATCCCATACTCCTAAAAAAGTATCATGCTCTCAGGAAATTTCACAGTGTATCATGATCACAGTGATGTTCTGGAGACAGCCTTTACACTGTCAGCATATTTAGGGCATTGCAAAATGATGCTTAATTCTATTGATGCACATTGTACAGCCACCATTAGCATCAGCAACTTGTGGGCCATGGAAACATGTCTCAGCTCCTCTAGCATGATTTCTGTTTAGGGCTTTGGGTGGGCTAATAAAATAAGACAAAAAATACTTGTTCAAAATAAAATATAAAAAATTTCACTGTTAAACAACTTACGGTAATTTATTAATGAAAGGCATCCTCGTGTGGCAGTAGCAGCTGTTGACTGAAAGACCCTGACTGTACCAGTGCTCATATCAGCTGTACTTGTGCCACAAAAGCAGTTGGACTAATATTGAAGTCAGATGTAAATCTTTTCTGGAAAAAAAAAAAAAAAAAAAAAAAAAAAAGACCTTTTTGTCTTTAATTTTTAAGGATTTTTTTTTAGTTTGTATTTTCACAACTAGAAATTCAAAATCAGTCTCTCCTTTTTTTGTATTGCTTTAACATATCCATCTACAGCATCAATTAAACCACCTACAAAACAGTGCATTATGAAAGGGATATTTCCAAAGTCGATTTACAAATTTAAAAAATGTTGTTATCCTCAATTTGAGTCATGGGAAACGGCATGGTGACTTGTTCAAAATCATCCAGAAAGCAAGACAAGCACACCAAGGACAGAACCCACTTAAGTGGTCTCCTGAAACTTGTCAGTAATATAGCTATTAGTTTGTTATAAAAACTTCAGGTTTTGTTCCACTTTATTCCTGTCTTTTCTATAACATCAGTGTCTACTAATACTTTCCTAGAATCACAGAATCATAGAATGGTTTGGGTTGAAGTGACCCTTAAAGGTCATTCAATTCAACCCCCCTGCAATGAGCAGGGACATCTTCAACTATGTCACTTTACCACAATGTTTCTTCCCATGTGTCAAAAGACACATATTTGTGAAACTACTGTTTTTATTTGTGTGATCTCTTAAATACCTTCTATCACTGACTTTTTTTGTATTTAAGTGTTTGGCTTGATAATTAAGACTCCTCAATAAATACTCAAGCTAAGGACTGCACACTATGTCTAACGTAGTATCTAACTATTGCAAACGTAGTATCTCTGTGTAAGAAAACAGAAGAAAAGTAACCATGACAAATCCTCTAATCTGATCTTAATGTTATAAAAAATATTAGGTCATATTTTGAAAGAATGGGAGATGATTCAGATGGAATTGGGGGAAATATTTTAAAGAGTTTACCAGAGCAAGCAGGTTAGTATCTTTCTTAACAACCTTTCTAGAAAAAAGAAAACAAGGTGGCTGGACATTTTGATACAGTGTCCCATAAAAACAGTTGCTTCTGTTGGTAGAAGAACAGACAGTAGCAAAAGAAAATGATTAAATGAAACACAGCAATGACTTGTAATGTAAATGGATCAGTTGGGCTTGAGCCATCTCACTAGTAAAGTTCTTTAGTGGTTCACTGTGAGAGTAATCTTTTCATTAATGATTTTTGCACAAAACGCAGGGCCACACAAAGATGAATTGAAATCTGGGAGGCACTGTAAATATAGGGAAGGATCTGAGTGCAGTAAGGAAAGAAAGGAGGAGGACTGGAGATGCAGAAACAAGCTGAAACACAGAGACTTGGGATGGATACAAAGATTTATTTTCTTTCTTTCTTTCTGACTGGAGGCAGAATATGCAGTGAACCAGGTAGTCATGACTTGAAAGTGACTTCTGAAATGAAAGAAAGTGTTTTCATCAGACACAAGCTGAATGTGTGCTGCTAGTGAAGAACAGCTACAAATAAGCAAATTCATTTCTGTATTTTATCAGTTATATGCAGGAAGGTTTAAGGAGTAAGTAGCACTGTACAGAACATAAGGTAAGCTTCTTTTGTGGCTACCCATCTCCAAAAAAGGAGGAATGCAGACTAGAAGAAGGACTACAAAGACAACAAGGAGAGACACCTGTCTAGGAAAAGGGCATTAAAGAGTGTTATTCATTTAGCCTAGAAATATCGAAGAAAAGAAGGGATTACTATCAATGAACACCTGAAGTTGAGAGCAACAGAATACACTAAACAACAGTGCTGGTTTACTTACAAATATAGACAGAATGGTTATGGTAAACCAGGGACAGAATTAAACAACTTTCTCACTTTCAGGTATTACAAGGCTCTGCAAAATCTGTCCCAACATGTGACTGTTTTTGATGGGAGGGTGTGAAGCTGTACAGGAGAAGGAACGGTGGGAAGGGAGAAAATTTAACAGTGTACAAAAAAAGGTTATATAACAATAGTGCAGTGTTGGAATTGATATTCCAAAGACTTTTCTATTCCTCCTTTTTGCCTTGTATCAGTTCCTAATTAGCCCTCACAACTTGCCTGTGACATAGATACTCAGCTTTCTTCCTCTTCAGCTGAAACAGAAATATAGACAGATAAGTTTGCATTACTCTTTACTGAAATGTTCTATTATGCTCTCTACTAAAGAGGTACAGTTTCACCTTGTATCAAGATATAATCACTGGATCTTGCAACAATTGCATGTGTCACTCATGTGATTTGACTTTTGCAGACAGAGTATAAAATGAAGAGGAAGGAAAAGGAAAACAAGCAATAGCTTGATATGATCATCATTCATCAGCTAATTAGTAGACATAAAAAAAATATAATGCAATTATTGTCCTACTTGCATCAAACTTGGTTTTGTCTTGTAAGAAATAAAACAAATCCTGACTAAAAGCTGATCATAAAAAAAAAAAAAAAAAAGACAATAAAAAATAAAAAGAAGCTTTAGTTCCTTCCATTGGCTGGTAAAATTATCCAAAAAATTCTGAGGTAAAAAGGTATGAATGCTATATTTTTTTGTAGATACATGAATATTTAGGATCTTAAATTAAGCACAGGATTGAACGAAAACCGTAGTCAGGGACAGAGCATAAACCGTTGGTTGCCTTTTAGAAACCTTCAGAATTGCGTGATTTGACACTTGAGGATTTTCTCATGACTGCCTTTTGAGATCAATGTTATCCTTGGAGCTACTAAAAGTGTGTTGTCTTTTGAACAGCTGTTTCTTTGATTTATTTCTGAACTCAGTGGAGCTGCCTTGACTGCCTCATTGAGAGGGGTAACAGTTTGGAGTCTGTAGTCAAGTCTCCTGTCAATGCTTTAAGGATTAACATGTATCACTGGTATTGGCACTAGAGGTACTACATGTGTAAGTCCATGTGTCAGTGGGAAGAGACTCCATAGCATCAGGTTGTTGCACAGATAAGAGGATTATAGCTAAATAGTTCCTAATTGGTGTGAGTGATGCTCTTTTTGTTGTTTTGGTTTTTTTTTTCCTTGGCCTGGGCTGATAAATGAAAGCAAGAGCAGAATATTTTGACACTGAATAGCCTGATCAATAGCTCTCTGACAGTTTTCTGTAGTTTTCTGAGGAAGGACAGGATATGTTCTTTATTCCATCAGGAAACATCATGCTTTCTGTCTGTGTGATCTGGTTAGCTGGTGGGGGTTTTCAGTTTACATTAGAGAGACTTCACAGACGCTACATTTGAAATTTCAAACAAAAAAGATTCTAAATGGATGGCTACATAAATCTTGACCATTAGTTTTTTAACCATAAATGTCAAAAAGTACTCATAGCCATAACACATGCAGTGTGGAACTACACAGACCACTCCCTCCCTGACCAGCTGTAGATTTGGCCGGTTTTTTGCAAGACACTCTATTAAAACAAAATAAGAGCTTTACTCTCTCTCTCTCTCTCTCTCTCTCCACACACACATATATATTTCTCCCTCAGAAGCTATTTCCACTGAAATAATCCACTATGCACAAAGAGAAAGTGTCTGCAGTTTCAATCCTGCAAGTGTTCAGACTCACGGATGATACTCAAAAGCACCAAAAGCCTTAGAATCTTATGAACAGTAGGAAATAGGTATAAATGAAGTTTACTAGGTTTATACATATGACACTTAGTTTTCCATTTTTCCATTTCTGTCTAAATCCACCTTTAAAATACTAAATTTAAAATCTGTGGCTACTTGGATATATAAAGCTTAGATGCTCTTAACATAAAAACAATTGAAAAATATATGCAACCTGAGAGAAAGAAGTGATATTTCCTTAAAAGACAAACCAGCCATGACATTTTTGTGATTATTTTTATTGTCACATCTCCTTCCCACTTTAATTCATCCCACAAGACACCACTGCAGCTTTCTTAAAGGCAAGCTGCTGGGAAAGGCAGAGTCTAAACCAACCTACTATTTAATTCTTATCCTTAGTTATGAATCAGTGAACAGGCACTACATGGTGCTTTGCCTTATAGTTTTTGCCTTCCTGATTGAATTTCCTCCTTTGAAATAATTGCTTTTAGTAACAAGAACACCGAGTTTCAGAAAACAATCTAACCAAGAGACGAAGTCCCCAGCTGGGATGTGAACTTGTGGCACTGAAGCAGAGGGGAAAAAGTGTATTGAAGCAGTGACAGAGCTTTGTCTCACTAAAATAAGATCCGAAGCCCTTCTGTAATTAACTCAGTGCTGGCTGACTCCCTGTGTTTGCTCTGAGCTGAAGGGGATGTTGTACACTAGCTTGAAAAATGAAGGATCTCTCATTTACACATGAAAAACTATCCTCCTCTGGAGCTCACCAGGGCAGAGTGTGGTGCTGTGTACACACAGTGCACCCAGGGGCTTGGGTGGCTGCCCACACGCTGCCTGCACGCTGCACTCCCACGAGACCCTAGCAGCCTGCCTGCTGCTGCGCAGCATCAGTCTTTGCAGCCACGTTTGATTCCCTTTTGACTTTCTTTTTTTTTTTCATTATGATAGTCCGAAATATGGCATTTCACTGAGTGTCCAGTCCAAGAGCTGCCAACGGAGCTGATAGCCAGAAGGTGCAGGCTAGTCCAGGCACTGCAGGGCTCATCACAGGAAAATGTGAATTTTATTTTCTCTGAGGCCTTTTAGGAGACAAGGTCTTCTGTGCATTGCTGTGTAAAAAGATTCATGTCAACATAACAGGCTGTCTTGTTGAGCTGATTAAAAAAACACAACCCCACAACAACTTTTCCCCAGCTAACCAGAGCTAAATTGGGCCAATAATGTGAAATGCAGAGGGAACTTGCTTTGAAATGCTTTCCTCACTTACTTTCGCTATAGGCACATGCATTATCTAAGAAAAACTGAAGACGGCTATAATTCCACTTGCAAAAGCAGATTTATTTCAGATGTATAGACTGGGATTACGTCAGCGTTGTTGAATTGCATGCATCCAACAGAAGCAATGCTCTTTTCCCTCCAGGAAGGAAAGTAGATTCAAAGAGAACTTCTACACTTCCTCCAGCTGGTGTACCAAAACCATTGAGAGGAGGTGGACTAGAGCCACCAAAACAAGGTTGAATTATTAGAAACATGAGACTAATTCCATATAAAAATACCTCATTTCCTCCCCACAACACAGATGCAAAACTGTCTTCAATATCATGTTGCAAAAAAGGAAAACAGCATTTTTTTCTGAAAATATTTGTAGGGGTCTCTTACCAAGTTTGTTTTCCAGTCACTTTATTTTCTCCCATTCTGTTGCTCTTTTCTCACAATTTCTTCCAAGAAAATATATTTTCTTTTTCCTAAATTGGTATTTTTTAAACATTTTTTTAAACGTTTGTCTTCTGTGACAGTGAGACATCCTATCTTTATTTATTTATTTGCAGGATTTACATCCCAAAATAGTAGGACACCAACTGAATAGATAAAGCAGTGCAAAAGCAAAACAAACAGACTGACATATTTGTCAAAAAGGAAACATTTGCCCACACAGTTATCGTTGTGTGAAAACTGATATGTTGTAATTGTTTCGTATTTTAATTTAAAAATCTCTATGCATAGAGTACAGGCAGGGGCAGTAATTGGTAATACCTTTGGCCACATTTTCCTTTCCAGAGAAAACATTTTCCTTTACAAGCATTTTATTACTTTTTGAAAAAAGTGCTGCAGAATTACTTTGATTTGCTGTATGACTTTGGCATTTGTCCAGCCAGCAATCCTGGAGTTTGCTGCATTTCAATTTGGGAATCTTTTCAAAGCAAAAGAGTTGCACTTCAGTTCACATGTTTCCACTGCCACAATGGTTTGTTAAGGCCAGATACATAAAGTTATTTAAAGATCTGAGGTGGCAGATGAGACACTCAAGTGCCTAGCTGTTAGTACTTAATGCCTTCTTTTGTGTACAATTACCTGAATGTTTCCATTCTATTTGTCAGGTTTATTTGCATCCATATGGGAAGTCTTGTAATATCACATGTTCAAGATCAACCTGGATATCAGACAACAGCAATCAGCATCTTAAGCTACTTAAGAATATGTCAATATTAAGTTGAGTTGTTCAAGATGAAGGCAGAAGTTTGTACTCAAACAGGGAGCATCCCTCACATGGGTCCTCAGTGCCTGCCAGATGAGCCTTGTGCTAGCTGTTCAAAAGGTGCATTTTGAATTTTGAAGAAGCTTCCTGCTAGAGTCTGAAGGTGCATTTCCAGTCTTGCATTTATGGGAATCAAAACAGATTGTCAGATTAGTAAAGAAAAATCCTAAAAATTGTGCAGAGAATAAATCATTTAAGTCCAAAAGTTGCCTCGTGTCCTATGAGTTGTGCGAGTCGAAAACTGAATGTTTTTCAGAGGCAAAAGCATGTCCAGCAAACAGCCTTCTCTATCCATAGGCCTCCATATGGTCTTAATTTTAAAAATATCCTTAATTCCATCAACATCTATCCAAAATGTATTTCAAATGTTACAGTACTTAGTTTAATTTAATGGCAAGGAAAAATTTTTTTCCCTTTTCAACTTCAAATGTTTTCAGTAGTAAAACACGTTTTAGAAAGTAAAAAGCAATTTGCTGTCCAGAACTATCCATATTAACCAAAAGTGTATCCATAAAGTTGCATTGGTTTCTTGCTTGAAGCTAACAGCTGTCTGTTTCCTGACTGTTACTGTTAAAAGCATCTTTCTCTAAAATGAATGATGATACATAGGCCATGAGGTAAATGTTTCCTGAAAGAGATGGTCCCAAAATTGTGGTATTACTGAAATCTTCTGGCTTCTTAAAAATAATTTAGC
Source organism: Haliaeetus leucocephalus (assembly GCF_000737465.1). Taxonomy (NCBI): domain Eukaryota; kingdom Metazoa; phylum Chordata; class Aves; order Accipitriformes; family Accipitridae; genus Haliaeetus; species Haliaeetus leucocephalus. Next base: position 4,463,058 of record NW_010973041.1, read on the forward strand.
ATTGATAGTTTATGTGATCACAGGAGGCCTTGAACTAACAAAAGTTTGGGAGAGCAGGCGGCTTGGAAAAAGAAGCCTAAGTATTATTTAATATTACAGATTTAAATTCAGAAATGAACCATTAGGTTTGCATTCAGGCGATCTTCCTTGTGGCATATGATCTACAAAGTGGTGTAAGACCCTGTATTTCAATATTTCATACTAGTAAAATTATTTTCTAGAATTATCATCATATGCTGCAATTATTTTTAAGATCTCTTCTGATTGCATAATACTCTACTTCTGACAGTCTACTATAAGTAATTTGAAACTTTTTCTGGATGTATTACAGTAATCCTTATGGTGATTATTTTAGTTGTTACTGATGGCTACAAAATATTTTCTCTATTTGTCTCTTTACAACAGGTGGAACTCAGATAAGTGATGAATAATAACTTCACAATCATTACAGTTGCTGCATTCCACATATGGTTCTAAAGCTACTAGTTGAAATAAATAAATAAATAATATTTGTATTGAGAATCTGATCTGTCTTCACTGTGTGAGTAAACAAACTACAGAAATGTTTTACAAATATTACGCTATAGAAAACTGTTAACTCATATTAAATAGATGAGGTAAGAATCATATGTTGCTTAAAGAAATCCTGAGTGTCCTGTGGCTGTGTTTCATTCAGTTAGATGAAAGCTAATCTGAAAAGCTTCAGAAGAACCTTTTCAGATTTCAGTAGTGACTCTAGTGACTTCTTTTATGAAATACAGAAAGAAGTTTGATTTTAGCAAGGGGTACTTAAATGTAAACTGTCATTTGTCATCAAAATACACAGGACGAGAAGACAGAACTGTCCTAAGCAGTTTCACTTCCAAATCCGGTGTATTACAGAATTACAGAGTGAGCTGTCCTCTCCAAATCAAATCCGCCGATTGATTCCCCTTGTTCCAATGAATCAACCAAAATTCCCCAAAAGGTGGAACTTGCAGTCATCCTGCCACCACTGAGCCCTGCCTCCATAATGAAGTGTATCCTGCCTCACTACAGCCGGAAAGGCAAGACTTTCTGGTCATGTAGGAGCATGTTACTGCCCGAGACCTAGAATAAAAGTTCTGAACTTCTTGTATACAGGGTAAGTGGACTCCCTATTTTGTATATTCCTGAAGTCCACCATGCCCAAGTGCTGCAGCTCCGGCTCCACACACTGGTGCTGGAAGTTAATTCTGAGAGGTAGTGCTCAGGAAAAATTTGTATTACAACTGTTTTCCACAGCTGAGAAATGTCTTGAAAGTCTTAGGTAGAAAACTAAAGAAGTCTGCAGGCAGGTAGACTCAAAAACTGTTGGATTTGTTTTTTTTTAATTGCTTTTCTCTTTATGTAACTGTATTTAGAATATTCTGGTTGACTATCTAACTATTTGCATTGCAAGAAATACACATTGATTTTTCTCTCAATGTTTGCATAGCATTTCATTTCATCCATCGAACATAAATAATTCCACTCTCAGGAAGTGAGGATCCAAATATAAAAAAGTGGTTGTAAATGAACCCCAAGAATTCTTGTGTATTTATCAAAAAGCTGCAAAGTTTGGTTTGAATTTCAGTGTGAAAGAGTAAACTGCCAAGTGAAAGGAAGGAGGTCTACTTGCAGTTGTAATTGAGGATCTTTTTGACAGGGACATGCAATGAAGAAACAGGCAAAATATTCAAGCAGTCCCCATATTGTTGTATCATGGAAGTTCTACTGACACCTCCAGTTTCTTCAGTGAGACTGAGTAACTTTGCATGGAACTGATCAAAAACGTATTCATGTGTTTCCACATGCAGGAATGCTTGTTGAACAGGACTCTAGAATAGGAATTTTCCTAACATCTTGCTTGTAGTATTTCAGCTGTAAATTCTCCCAGATGTTCTGTGAACATGTGTGATCTCCTTCGCTATTCTAACTCTCCCTCAGCTACTTTCCCCTTCTCTGCTCTCCATGAACTAACCTCTCTGGGCCTTCAGCAGTTCCTAGTAAATTTATAAGTCATTTATCATAACCTTTGGACAACTTCTCAAACATTAACTTTCTTAAAAAAAAAAAAAAAAAAATCCCTAATTTCTTAATACATAGCAGATCATGCTGCAGTTAAGCGTTCCTGAGTTCGATCCAATGATCTTCCCTTAAAATCAAAGGGAAGATCTGAATTCTTTCAGTTAACCCTGGTCTCCAGATGGGATGTTCTTGTCTTGTTCTTATGTCTTTGCTGGGTGTTTTACTTACTTGAAAAACTGCAGATTATTACAAAAAAATCACTGTCTTTTAGAGGATGAGTGGTTCTCACATCTTCTTCCAAAAATTTCAATTGCTGCTGCTTTAAAGGCAGGCAAGTTACTTTTTGTTAACAATATTAACTTGGGTTATGACTCTGGAAGACTTTAAACTTTATGTAACTTTATGAACCACAGGTAAATCCACACTTCTGTTTGCAGTACAATAAAGTGGTACATGCAAGTATTTACAGGATGCTAATGGTGTAGGATTAAGATTATGAAAACCTTCTAAACTACCATAAGTAAGGATATATGAATCCTCCAGAACTTAAAGAATCACAAACATAACAATAATAATTTAAACATAGATTTTTTCACATCATAATTTCAAAAATAGTTTCATGGACAGTTTTGTAATTGTTTACCCTGCAGATTTTGCTTTTAATTAGCTCATCCTCAGCAAAGCAATTTAATTGCTAATGAGTTCCTTGAACGAGTAATGACAGATGTTTTATTCTTTTACTGAAAATCACTTTGCACAGAAGTGGTTGACTTAGTTCTACACAGGATTTATCCACAACATTTGGCTAGTATTAGTCTTGCCTTGTCTTCAAGCTTGCAATGAAATCTGAAATAAATAATCAGAATGTTTAATGAAGAGCAAGGTATGTCCTACTTATTCCTGTATGCCAACAAATACTACTGGTTGACATTTGAGGATTTGGCTGTACTCTAAACACAAGCTACAACTAAGAAATACTATTTGAATACTATTCCACTTTAAAGTGGATTTTTAGTTAAATGTACCAATTTCTCTAGATTTAGAAAACCAAAAGAAATGAAAATTCCAGGTAGCTATTGTCACTTATCTAATATCTTAGCTTGTCACAAAAACATAAAGATGTCTGCACTTGCTCCAATATTAGTAACTTGTCCTCATAACTGAAGTTATGGCTTCCGCCCTGTACCATATGTAGAATAAGAACAGGGCAAGCATATAGGATAAATTCTTGGTGCTATTACTGGCTCAGCCTCCAGCTGTTTACATTTCACTACCTTCCAGGGATGGGTATGGTTTCTCTGTATTTAATAGCTGCCAATGGGATTTTTTTCCTTAGTTCACCTTGAGCTGAGCAAAACACAAACTACTGCAGTCCACTACATCCTGATCAAAAACTTCCACAAATCAGTAACCCAATGCATGAGACATCAGTGCTTTCCATTTTTTCTGAACCTGGTTTCCTTTATTTCCCTCTGCTCCCATACCAGATGAAAGATACCCATCCAAGTTCTCCAAGGTCTTTGTAGGTTTCTGTTATCCACCTAAACTGTTTCTTCTCCAGACAAGAGTCATAGCTTACCCACTCATCCCTCTTTTGGAAAGTATTTAATGACTTTGATCATTCTTATTGCCTTTCTCTGAAATTCTTTTAGTTCAACAGGTATTAAACTTTGGAAAGGTTAAATAATGCTTTCCAAAGCAGAATATAATGGGACTTCACATCAGAGAACTTGAGAAATTATAGTAAGGAGGAGGAAGGTAATAGTCTACAATTAAGGTGTAATCAAAATAGACAATAAATCAAGTGTAGCTAAATGTAGCTACAATGTGTAGCTAAAGTAAAACCTATACCCAAACTAATGTACACATCAAGAAATCTACTCCATAAATTACTAATAGCATGATCCAATAATGACTGAACTGCTTGAAAAAAATCTTGTTGGTTTCAAGGTCCACAGTGTCAATAAAATTCTGTTTTGCAGCACTGGTGCTATCACATCTGAGAAGCAATAGAAAGCTTTTGCTTAGTTATTGGAGAAGTTTTACACAGGATAGAGAAACTAGGAAGCTTTGGCTTGCTCCTAGCTGAGAGGTGGAAAGGGTCGGTGAGTTTTTTGGGAGGCTGAGGAGTAGAATGACAGGGATCCCCCTGTCTCATCATTTTGTGCCCAGTCCCTTCATACACTAACCTTCTCCACTCTTCTTTTTCCTTGTTTTGCAGAAGAAATGAAGGGGAGAAGGAGACGAAGACAGTCCTGCATCAAGAGGAAAGTGTTGTGGAAGAGGAATGGAAGTGAGACAGAGATTGGGTGCTCAGGGCTTCTGCTGGGGATAAGCAAGAGGGCTTTACAGGCCAAAAGAAGAATCCGTGATTGGGAAAGCAGACACTACTCCAGCAGCCAGCCTCCACCTCTGCTGGCATGAGCTCGGCATGCAAAGTTTGCATCCTGCCTGCTTTGTCAGTGCTTAAAGCCAACCCTCACTGGACCACAGCTTGACATCCAGATACAAAGCTTAAAATACATGGGGAAAGTCCAAGTAGTGAATACTCTTATGCCAGCTTGGAAACAGGATGCTTCTACTGCATAAACTGAAGCAATTAAGTTTTGCATTTGCCTCTGCATCTACTGTAGTTATCATGTTTATATTGCTATCTATCCCTAGATTTCTAAATAAATGCATTCACATGGCAGCAAACAGTTACTCTAATCAGTAAAAAGGAAAAGAATAAGAACCAGTGTGGTGTGCAAAACGCAAACAAACTCTATACCATTCTAATTAGCTGCTGAATATTTTTAAATGCTTAGTAATTAAATTAGCTGTATTGTTAAAGTTGAGCTTCAGACCATTTAAAACAAAAGATCACTGCTTCTTGCATGACACAGCAATCTTATGAACAATTGCTGAGTCAGCCCATTACCCATGGGCTTCTCAGAAAAAAGTGAGTTTTTTGGGTCAGGCTTTGAAAAATGATTCACCTACACTATACCTAAATGATGATATCAGTGACAAATTATAGCAAATGGCAAATGGTTTTGTAAAAACTTTGAGAATATACCATAAAAGGGCAAAAGAAAATCCTAGAAGTGAAATAGGGTGTTTCCTAATCTTGAGGTAAGAACAGCCCTCATGGCACTGGTGTCAAGTAATCAAACAAAAATTATGAAATATTCTCAGTAGCACACAAATTTCTCACCCCACCTTTTCCCAGGATTACTAATTTTTCACCATAAATTATTTATAAAGAATTATTCTAAACCAGAGTAAAATTTCTCCAATGTAAATCACAAAGTGCTGTAGAGAGATTACCATACTAAGGGACTTGCAGAAGTTTATAACTTGAGTGGAAGGTAAGAACAGATTAGAGAACGAATTTAGAAACATTAACTGAAAAAAAGAAGCAGCACCAAGATCTTTCAAAAAGCATTATTGCTGACTAAAAAAACCCAGTAGTGGTTAGATTTTATTGTTATTTCAGTCAAGTATTGAAGGAAAGGAAGAACACATACATGTGTGTGTTTTTAAAAAATATCAACATAAAAACTAAAAAAAAAATTAAATTTTTGATCTGCTGTGAGAAAGACTTCAATGTACTACTTCTGAAAGTATTCTTTGAACCTATTGCATCAGTGACTGATTCTTATTAAGGTTGCACAGCTAGACCAAACAAACCAGGACTGCACACCCATCTAAGCAGCCACAATAGCAAAAAAAATGTTAGCCATTGCAGGTATAGAAACAGAAGTTTGCTTAGGGAAAGTCCTTACTTCAAGTGTAACTTTCAAGAAAAGTAGGAGGGCTAGGCAATGTGAGAAAGGATAGCCCTAATCCCCTGCTTGCTCTAACTGTATTCTAACACAGTAGATATTGTTCCAAACAGCTAGTTTTGGCTTGAAATATCTTTACTACAGTAGTACACCTCTGCTTGTGAAGGATAGTCTTCTTGTGCCCTAAGTAACTCCAGTGTCTGCTGAGTCTATCATTGCTGAGACTTTGCAGTCCATGTTTATTCTTAGCATATCAGACTCTTGCTTGATTCCTACACAGGCTGTTTACTAAATCCTCAGTCACATTGTTTAGATTTAAAAGACATTTCTACCACTTTATGGCTTTACATCAGAGATAGACATGTCTAGTATTAAGGATGAAAAACTGGTTTTCAGCTGTTCATTTTCCTTTTTTTCCCATCTTTCCTCCTCCTCCTTTTTTATCTTATCTTGCCTCATTTTGTTTTATAAAACCAAAATGAAAAAGTTCCTGACAAAAGGCTTCCATGGTGCAAAATTACATGTACTCCCTTCGCCCTACTACAATACAAACAGGATTGCTGTGTCAATGATGAACTGGGTAGACTGCAGTACCAGACCAAGGTCAAGTGAGGAAATGTAGGAAATAAATGGGTACAATCTGGCATATGCTAAGTTAAGGAGGTACTGTGAGTAAGGGGACAAAGAGATAGGTGTTAGTGGGGTAAATCCTGTAAGGAAAGGAACTAGTCAGGAAGCCTGTGTGATCCACCTCTAATGCTGAGAAAAAAAGCTTGCTTGCCTCTTTCATTGTTTTTCACTATTCTCACAAATTTTTTTGCAAAAAGGGGCAAAGAGTCAGAGAAGGAGACTGACTACATGAGTCTCAGGGAAAATTCTGAAAACTACACAAGAATTCTGTGAAGGCTGAGGTATCAGAAGGAAGGTGTACAGATTGTGCAGAATTTGAAAATTGTACTTCACGGCAAATTGCTTTAACCAGTTAACACGGACACATACCAGTTGTGGATTTAAATGTCTAAAATGTATATAAGAATAAAAGCATTAGGCTACATATTTTGGTTCTTCTTCCCTTGCTTTGGGTACAGGAGAAAGAAGGGTTGCCCTACACAAATTCAGAAAAACACAGACTGTAAGACAGGCATTTCTAGACAGATTTTTACATGCAAGATATGCTTTGGTGTGATTAAATTAATATGTTAATAGCATGTCTAACTTTGTAATTCTGTTTTTCTTAATTCTGTGTATCACATTTCTTTTTATGATAATGCAACATTTATTACATTAACAAAGTTTTTTCATATCCTGTGCTTACTCAACTTTTGAGCTTAAGTGGAAGTATAGCATTTTGTACCTAATTGTTCTTTTCTCTGTTGTTTCTCTTCATTATATTTTATATGCATTGTTTTCTCTAGACAGGAACAAATGGTTCTGCTAAAATAAGCAGCTCTACGACTACAATGAAGTTTCTGGACGGTGCCCATGATTGATTTTAAACTAATCCAATTTCTTGTAAAGACCGTGTATCTCTTCTAACATCACAACCAGTCAAAATCATCTCACATATGACGGATGAACAGCCTCAGAAGTACCACTCACAGCATGCAGAGCCTCTGTGTTATCCACAAGGATGTCAGAAGAGCAGAGCATTGTCTCCTACACAGGAAGTCTACTTGTGAATAACGTCTGTTCTTTCAAAACTCAGAAAGCTCTCAACAGCTGGTTTTGCAGCCAGATTCTGCAGTCATCTACTTCATACTCAAAACAAATGAAAACTTTAGTGTGAGCTAGCAGGGCTCAGGACTGGAAGCCCAGCTTAAGTCACATATCTGCTGCTGGGCAAATGTAAATGAATGGGGTTACAATGTGTTTCACTTACGCTTATTGTACGCTTATACCCAAAAGTGAGTTCCACAAACCTCTATTTAATCATCTCCTCCCACTCTGAAAAAAACCCAATAGCAATATTTCCATAAACTTCAATGGAAACTGACTCCAGCTTGTAAATTACTCACACAAAGAGATACGAGCTCAACAATAATTTAATACTAAGTTTTGAAATAAAATCATAACATTTCATCAGTATTTTCAATTCTTCCCTCTTCACTTGTGCTTCCCCCTTCTAAACTTTTAAAAAGAGCAAAATATTATTGAGATATTTTAACAGTGACCATATCAAAACTGCTACCCTAAGTTTTCAGGGCAGTGGGGGTTTTTGAGTTAAAGATCTAAAATATTTTCAGAAGTGTGGTCCGCAGCTCAGTGACATCTCATTACCCACCCTACACTCACAGGATACTAATTTATAACAATGTCCAGTTGATGTTTAAGCTTTAAGTGAAAGAACAAACGATCACAGTGTGAACCATTACAAGTACTAGCAATAAGGGAACCATCCATTAAATCAACTGTACCATCTACCAAAGCCACTTTAGAAGGAAAATACTGCTCTTACATTGCTACCTTCACAGCTGGTGTCTCCTAAAGATTTAAAGTACATGTCTGCAAAATGAGAGGTTAAAAACTCATACCACTGGATAGCATTGTATTAAAAAAATACTTCCTCATCTGATTACTAGAATTAAAATCATACGAAAATAGAACTGGAAAGGACCCAAGGGATCACCTATTCTTTCCACTGTTCAAAAGATAAGATCAATTATGTCATTTTTTTCATGACACAAACTCCTCAGCCTCAGTAATTTATTGTACTGTTTCATTACTTTTATCAATTGAAATAAAAATCAACTGAAGATTCCTATATGAATTTTTCTTGCTGCAGTTTAAGCCAATTTCTTCTTCCTGATCTTTGCAACAGCCTTTCCATACTTGACTTCTTGTTTTTCCCCCTCTATTCTTTCATTTTCTTTGGGTTTAAATAGCCCCAGTCTCCTTAATTTTCTCTCAGAACTGATTTATTTAGACCTCTGATCTGTCTCATCCAGATCTTTCAGATCTTTCTTAGTGATCCATATATACCTCAAAATGTCAAGCTCTGTTTATGTTACATCTTAGTATACCTGCTAGCATTTTCTCTCACAATCTTGATGGTTCATGGCTAGCTTTTTGCTCACCATAATCTGAAAAAATCTTTTTTTCAAGTTTACTTTCTAAACAGTTAGTCCTATCCTGAATTTCTGCAGCCTATTATTACCACACAGATAGAGTTCTTCATATATATCATAATGGATTTCATCCTTATTTCCCATACCATATATCTAATTTGTCAAGATGATTTTGAATTCTAAACCCTTTTCCAATGCAATTGTTATGAATCTTTATTTCCTACAGTATATTTATTAAGTAAATTCTTTATTCCTTCATCCAAGTACCTAAAAGTACCAAGCAGTGCCTCTGCAGACTATCATATTCTTTTATTTATTAGACCACTGTTTCCTACTCTATGGTACAGTTGTCTTTTTCATGTAGAGAACAGTTGCATCTAGACCATATTTTGCAAACACTCTTATGAAAATGTCCTGTAAGGGAATTGTACGTGATCTTTCAGGTTGGATATCCTGTGCTGAAAACCTAGTTTAAAATATATGAAAGCAGCAAAATTTTTCTTTCTCTTTTTTTTCTTTTTTTTTTTAATTTCATGTGTTCTTAAATTTATCAAAAGTTTGATTTCTCAAGCTACATGGAGATAAAAAATTCTGGTACAGAAATCTAGGAGTTCAGTCCTCTATTGCACGGACTATTAAATCGTAATAACCTGTACAGATTATATCAGATTAATAGATTAGAATAGAATAATTACATATTAAATGAGATTTAAACTTCCCATCTAAATGTCATCAATGTGGTATGCTTGCTGTTTCAGAAAGCAAATGAGAAGAAGATCTCCTCCCAGAATGATTTTCAGTTTTCTGGCATTCATCTGAATACAGCCAGGTATTTGAGGATGTAAGTTTTTCTCTTAAAAGCTTTTACTTGAAAGTCCTCCTGAATCTTCTGGTGAAAATAGGTCCTTACCAATGTATTATAACATTTCTGATTTTTCCAAAAGATCACTTGTGTGTGGCCCACATGCTATGAAGATCTCAGATAACAAGAAGCAGGTTGCCCTCACCTGTGCTCTAAAAAAAAAAAAAAAAAAAAAAAAAAAAAAAAAAAAAAAAAGCAAGTACAAACTTCTTTCCTTGGAAACAAGTCAAGCCACAACACTTTTTTCTGAAATTTTTCATCCTCCCTTCATCCTCTATTTTAAGAAACAAAGTAATAAAGAATTTTGTACTTCTTTCACATTAAGGAGGGATGCAAGAAACAGGTTGGTGTCAGCACCTCACTATGATTGTAACATGCTAGACTGGTTCACATGAAGTATCATCAACTGATTTCTGTAAGACTCCTCCCAAAATAAGGTATTATTCAGTGTAATGATGGCAGAATCTGTTCCTGAGGGAATGCAACCTCGTATGTGTTCAAGGAAAAGAAAGAGACATACACACATACAAGGAGAATAAAAGAAGGACAGAGACACTAATGTCCTTGAGCAGATGTATTCATTTTTATTTCTCTGTATTGTTTCAATCTAAACCAATTTCTTTACTCTCACAAGCAAAATTTAGCTTGGACAAGTGCAGAGAAAAAACTGCCATGAGGACTGAAAAGAAACACTGCTTTATTTTAAGCTGCCTCCTAGTCCTCTTCATTAGATAGCTGAAAAGTTAAGTATACAACAGTCACTGACTTCAAATTAAGTGGTAATGAATGCAGATTTCCATGAAGGTTCCACGAGTTAGTAATTACAGTTTTATGGCAATTGGAAATGGTGAAATAAACTCAGTCTCCACTGTCCCATACATGTAATTGATGAGTTAATTTGTCTTCAGTACTCTCACAGTTTTAATATTTCTCCATCAATGTCATGAAAATTAATAGGATGCAAGATGTATAAAATCATATCCCCCAGGAAACTGCTGTTCACCACCAGTGAAGCATATTTATTTCATTTGCTTTTGGTGTGGGGTCACCATCTTATTTTTTTCTTTTTTTTTCTTTTTCTTTTTTTTTTTCTTTTTCTTTTTTCTTTTTCTTTTTCTTTTTTCTTTCTTCTTTTTCTTTCTTTTTTCTTTTTTCTTTTTCTTTTTCTTTTTCTTTTTCTTTTTCTTTTTCTTTTTCTTTTTCTTTTTTCTTTTTCTTTTTCTTTTTCTTTTTTTCTTTTTCTTTTTCTTTCCCCTTTTTCCTTTTCCTTTTCATCTTCCTTTTCTTTTTTTTCTTTTTTTTTTTCCTTTCCTTAGTGACATTTTCAGACTTGGCATTTTGTGACATTTTCAGTTTCATATTGCTAAAACTCCGGCTGCAGAACTAAAAGTACACCCAGAGGAAGAGTTGCATTCAGGCACACCAGCAGAGGTTTACATGGGCTCCTTTCCTTACGAATATTTACAAGTAGACAGCTTTCATATGAAAAGGCTAGGTTGATTTTTTTATGTTGTTTTTGTTTCTGTCGTGATTCACTTCATTTTTAAAACCTCTGTCTCCATAGCATCCCTCTGGGATTCAGACAAGCAATAATAAACCAGAATAAAAAGCAACTACTGCTCTGCAGCAGACTATGATTGTGCCAGCTGAAGGGACACTCTCACAGAATGGGGAAGAAATAATCCTCATGGAATAATTACTCTTAATCTCTGTTCTGCACACATCTGGAGGACTGACTTCCCTTGCTGCTTTTTGGCAAGAGTATCATCTGCATTTCTGCAAGGGATCACTAAGGTCCTACTAGCTGCTGTGCAGGCTATGGTGCTAATCCACTGCCAACTGAAACATTTTTGTTTTTTTCAGGTAAGTATGGTTTTTAATTTTGATTGATGTGTAGGGTAAAATATTATCTCAAGAACAGTCCAAAGCAGTCCAAGAAATGCATCCTCAATTAACCTCCAGGTAAGTGAGGAAATAAGGTGCTCTTTATGGGAAGGTATGAGTCAGGACTCTTTGTACCTGCCACGTCTCATTTTCTCCTTTCAAAGCTGAGGCTTTTTACCTCAATAATTTCTCTAATTTCAGTGGGAAAAGGATGAGATATTCATTTGTCTGACCTGCAAGGCTATTTGCTTCAAGGTCTGAAAGTTTGGCTACATCTATATCTGCAGGCCAAGTTAAAATTTAAATAAAATTAAAAAACCTTCTTACTCAAGTAACATTTAGGGGTTTTTTTTTCCCTAACCTCATATTTGTGTGAAGCTGTTCTTGTGTCTGTGTTAGATCTAGATGGTATTTTTCCATCAGATATTTTTCCTGTGACAAAATGTCTTTTCTGCTACACAAGAATGTTAGTGGTACCCTCCCTTCCTTTCCATTTTCCACAAAAAAAGAATATTGTTCAAGTAATTGTTTTTTTCATTGGTTTCAACTGTTCAAAGAAAATAGACTAAGGTTTAAGAAAAACTCAAGAGTTTTAGTATAAAGAAAAGCATCGTAGCAAAAGAAATAATTTCCCAACATGTACTATGAGATAGAAAATGAAGAAATAGTTCTAGTTTTCCAGAGACCTATAAAGGAAAGGAAAGGAAAGGAAAGGAAAGGAAAGGAAAGGAAAGGAAAGGAAAGGAAAGGAAAGGAAAGGAAAGGAGAATCGAATATTCAATGTATATAAACATTTAACAATACCTTACTGGATCTTAATTGAGAAAGAGGTGTGACAAGAAGACACTCAACAAGATACCATGTCTCTCTTTTTCCCTGCATGGTGTGTATTCCCCAAAAAAGTGAGCACACACTGCCTAGTGAGTTAAACAGTAGAAGAAGAGAAAGAGCCAGCAAAATGTAAGTCTAGAAACAGGCAGGTCTCACTGACAGGTAATAAATTTATATCTACCTTGCTACTAATATACTGATGACTCCTTGCTGCAGTTTCTTTATGGAAGTCACTCAGTGAAGACATAATCATTAAAAGTGCCAGGTTGAAGCTTTTTTGGTTTCTTTGAACAGTGGGACTGTCATACTTGTTTACATCTACACAGATTTATTAAAAGCACCCCAGCTATGCTCCAGGCACTAGTATAAATATTAAAAATGTGAATCAAAAGGTGTGATGCTCAGGGCTGCCACTGGTGCATTGTGAACCTGCCATACAAAGAAAAATCCTGTAACTGGCCATCTTGGTCACCTCAGCCTAAGCCAAGCTGTTGAAGGTCAACAGCTGAAGGCTGGGCTTATCTAGCTGGTGAGAAGTATATCAGATTTATGACTACTCCAAAGACCACAGAAAATCCCCTTCCTCCAGGTTTATCTACAAAGCCACAGTGTCTCCTCTTTCTATAGGTGAAGACTGGGAACATGTTGGCATAAGCAAGGTTAAACTTAGCATAACTAAGGCATCTATATAAATAATCAGACATGAAGCTTATTGTTATTTTCTTTTACAGCACAGTTGTTTTAATGATCATGCTGTGTATTTTGTGGAGGAGAAGTCTAAAAATTCCCATTTTCTTGTGATTTTAGTGAGCATTCAAGTGTCAATAGTAGCTCTTTTTCCCACAGCATCTGTCTCCTGTCCTTATTATATTTTTCTCTAGCAAATGCAATATTCTGTCAGCAGACATAGCTCCATCTATTTTCATTACCCTTCTACTTTTCTTCTAGATCTAATTACTTTATCTATAACAAAGTCCATACTTGTTACAGATAAGAATTTCTTACGCAGAGAACAGACTTTATGTTTGGATCTTCACAGTTTCCCAGCATGCAAGCATGGTTTAAAGTTTATAACTTTAGAAGGCAGAAAACCAATTGATTTATTCCTTACTTATACCTGCAAGATTCTGGCTTACAGCCACTACTTAGCATGCTTATCAGCTAAAAATTCTCCTTCCCTATTATATCACTTGCATAATCTAGTCAGCACTAGAGCAGAGTTATTATCACTGAGGTTTTCTCTAAAAAATCTTAACAATATGAACAACAACAAAACAAAAAACTCAATTTGTATATTTTCTAATGTATATGTGCTTGCACTCCACTATTTCTTAAAGTGTGAGGGAGAAAATCTACTCAGTGGCAAGTCATAGTGTGTCACAGATATTACACAACTATGGTGGACTTGTCCACTAACAATGTTTTAAATTAATACTGTGGAAACAATCTTTAATCCAGTGCTTTCACTTCTCAACCACTATGTATGGTTCTGTTCTCTGCAGCTCCAGAATGCAGATAGTGTAGTTTGAAAAGTTATAAGAAGAGCTAATAAAATTGTTAGGAAGAGGGACTAGTTGCCTTACAAGGACATAATAAAAATGCTAGACTTCTTTCTCCATTTGAAGAGGAAAAGGCTAAAGAGGAATATAATTAAGGTTTGCAAAATCGTGATTGTGTTGGTAAGATGAATGCAGAACTGCTACTCAGGAAATTCTGCAACACTGGAATCATAGGATGTATGCTGAAAATATTAAGACTTGATTCTGAAAAAGAAAAAAAAGTGCTTTTTTACACAGCAGATAATGAGCTTCTGGGATATGGCATCACAAAAGCTTTACAAAGGCAAACAGCATTAACAAATTTAAAAAAAAAAAGATTAGCCTGATTCATGGATAACAGACCTTCAGACAGACCTGTAAAGTAGACAGGTACCGGGTAACCTATTTAATACTGGGATAATTGTGGGAGCTGGAGAAATATGAGGGGAAAGGACCACCAACACCACTGCCACTGCTGGAGGAAGACTACCAGGTCAGACCAACCATCAGTGTGACCACCTGGGAAACTTCTAACACTTCTTTCTCTGAAACATAGCCCTTTTAATTTGCTTGCAAAATCTGACCTGCAGATAACCTTTCATAATTAGGTTTCCAGATTAAGCCATATTTTCTTTTTTAGTGCTGTATTCACTGACTGTCTACAGAATCTTTGAGAACAACTGAAACTTAAACAGTAACCTATTGTAGCTACTCTTCCAAGAGGTGCCAAATCTTCCCTTAAAAGTGAGTCCATGACAGCTTTATTAAACAATATTTAATATTTTTAACTAATCTCACAGTTCTGATATTTAAGGGTTCAAATTCCAATGATTGACACAAGATTTTTAGTAGGGAACTCATTTTTGTCTCAGGTCCATAAAAATTTCCATGTCTCAAAAAAAAAAGACGGTAAAATTTCACACCAAGATTCACCTGTCCTCATCAGAAGCCAGCACAAAGCAGGTAAGGGTCTGACCTGTCTTCTATAGGATGACCTATGTGTTAAATCACAAAAGCACATCTTCACTGTATGATAGCTTCCTCACAGAGGTTTGGCCTATGGGTAAATGGGGAGACATATACCCTCCCACTGTTTCCAGTCTTTTAATCATCATAAACCACTGAAAACAGAACAAGAAAAAAGAGCACCAGCAAACAGCAATAAATACTAAAATGGGAGAAAACATTTTTTAAAAGCAGTAAAATGAAGATAGACAAATCATCCTTCAACACATAAGTTACATGAAGTACGCAATTTAAGTCAGATGAATGGTGTGTAATTTTTTTTAGACTCAGTGTTTGTTCCCAGTATTCAGCAACAAGAAAGGGAAAAGGTCAAAGTAAGAATACCTCCATCTTTTGAAAAATAAAAAACCCCCTTCTTCTATTTGTCAGGAATGAACCAACAAAAGTTACGTTTTATCTACACTATTAAGCACTCAGTGTCTCACACAAACCAGAAGTATATTGTATTGTAGGAAAGCAATATTTTTTAAAAGGTACTATTTGGTTTTCCCTATTCCCTCCTGCTTGTGTGTAAACTCTTACAGAAATGGTGCACTGCACCAAAGTTCACCTATAAATGGCATTTCAAATAAGAAAGAAAAACAAAATTGTAAAAAATACAGTTAAATGAACACTCTGATAAATGAATTTCCTCAGTTTCTTAGGCAATGACATATGCAAGGTTTCTAATTTTAACATAATGGCAACAAATACACAGTACAAAACAAATTTGAAAGAGCTTTTTGTTAAAACAGCCATTTACCCTGAAAGATAAATGAGATATTTATTACGGATTTAGGGTTTTTTTCCAAAATACAGTACGACTGTTTGCACAAGGGTGTGAAAGATCAACTCACAGTCCACAACAGCTTGGAAAGAATACAGTTAGACTTGATGGGTGTAATGATATTATAAGTTCAGCCAGAGTGCAAAAGAAACAAACCTCTCAGGTGGCTCTCAGAGGCAGGTGTGATCTGCCCAGGACAGATTCACACTGTGTTTTGGGATTTATTCCCTGTGTCCACTTGTCATTAGTGCCCATTTCTGATCTGGTGAAAGGTTGTTACACAGCAGCATGCAGTCATTGCTATTGCTGTCCTTTCTTCCAGGGTTATTCACATTTTTCCCCTTCATAGGTTTTGATGAAAAGCTTTTGATCATTTCTCATAATCTGATGAAATAACCTCCTTTCATAGTTTTGTGTAACTGCCCTATTCCTTGGTCCTGCAAAACAGTTCCTGCAAAGGGAAGGCAAAAGTGGTTCGACATCTCTGGGAGAGATGTCCCTCCTGCAGAAGCTGCCCTGTGCATCTAGCATTGGTTACAGCTCCTGACCATCAGCAGTGTGCTAACAGATCATCCCACTATTAGCTAATAGATGGTCAGGAGAACAGCCAAAGCCCCTCACACTGTTTATTTTGAGCTGTGTCTATCACACCCATGGCCATTTGCAATTTTCATAAAGGAAGGCGTGCAGCTGAAGCAAAACCAAGTCTGCCCCAGAATTTTCAGGTGCCTGAAGGGACTTTTTGGCATAGCTATCACACAGCTATTAAATGCTGTGATAACAAAGTTAATACCTGGAAGGAATTTAGAGGTTGAGAAATTTATAATTTTGTTCACAAGAGCTAGGCCAAGTCGGCACAACAAAATGGGGACATGTCTTTGTTAATTAAAAAATCTGTGAGGTAAAAGATAGGATTGGCAGATTGTCTGGCAAAAGCCTTAGCATCAATTCATCTTATAACAACAACTTGGAATGCATTTTCTGCTATAAGTTATTTCATTCAGGGGAACGTGGAATATACTCTGCTGGCAAAATCTCAGTTTCTGTAAATTACATCCAAGTGCTTTTTTAGCACACTAAGCCGGTTTAACAACACTGGTAAAGCACTTCAGATGTAGTCAGCCGAAAATTCCTTAAGCTAACACCAAACTTTTTGCAGTAAACATCCTACTTGCATACATTTTTATCACATAGGTTGTCTTTTTCCATATTTCAGACTGTATGCACTTCAGACCATGGGACACTGATTCCTTGATATAAAAAGAATGAGGTGCAATGTGTGGACTAGATCTCCTGTGAGATAAGGAATACACAATGATTTTGAATTCACTGATTTCAACAAAACACAACTGGAAAACAAGTAGAAGTAAAATATGTCCTCTAGATTTATGTTACACTTTAGCAAAATCAGAAATCTTTCTTGTTGAAAATCTACTTAAATCTACTGTCAGAAAAGCAAGTGGAGCTAAGATAATAACGTGAAAGCCTGTTCTAAGACAGGTATTGTTTTGGTCATTATGCATATGTTAAGCTTAGCATCTTCATTTTGGTTTTATGTCAGATTTGGTTTTTTTTTTTATTTTGTTGCTTGATTGCTTTTTTACACAAATGTCTGTGTTCATGTTTAAATCTGAACAAAAATCCAGGCATTTACTACTTATTTTAGGCCCACATTAATATTTCAACAGACAAAATAATAGACAGATGTTATTAAAGGATGTACAGTGGGTTCCTTTTTAAGTGCTTGACTGGTAGAATCTAGTGAACTAAGTAGGACTACTGTAAATTTTTAAGTAGGAGTTTGTAACTTTTTTGTAAATATTAATTTAAGGACTTCCATCATCCTTTCAACAGACTGACTTGTACTGAAATTGCAGTTCCACGATAGTTCCTTTCCTAATTTCTGTAAATGATGACAAGGATTTTCTTATAACTGAATGCGTGCCAGTGGAAGAGTGTGTATCTTCAAAAAGTAACAAACACTATGAACCAAATCAGAGACACATTATTGGCAAAGAAGTCAAGGATTTTATGATTCTACTTGCTTCCAAGTTTACCAAAGCTATCAGCAGACCTCACCTAGCCTTTCCAACAGGAGACCTGATGGAAGACAGGAAAAGGTTTTGCAGTTTGTACAAAATGCCACATAGCCAGAATGAAAACTTGGTAGAAACAACATAGTTTACAGTTTAAGGTTATTGTATATTAATGATTATTAAATTTTCCTGAGTCAGCAAGTGAGCATGAGGTCTCTGATATAGCCTCCTGTTTTGATTTATCAATCATTAATAGTCAACAAGAAAGACATACTTTCTTCCCCAGCATTCTTGGCTAACCCAGAATGCCCTATGTAGCTATAGTAATAAAAGTAATCTGCCCAATGAGTGTTGCCAGCCTCTAAGCCTCTTGAGTTTATTCCAGCTGCTAAGATTTTCTGGGAAGAAGGATGTATTCACTGATACTTGGCAAAGTACAGAAATTCAGGGATATCTGTTTGGCTCTACTATTGGAATAAATTAGTAACTAGAAAATTTGCTTCTTGTGATATCCAAACAAACCAATAAGCTGAACTGAAGCATTTTGGAGGAAGAAAACAATACTCTATACAATTAACCAGACATGGTATCTGTCAATACATACATCACAGCACAGATCAGAAAGGCCATACTTCTGAAAAGGGATCAAAAGTAAAGACATGTTTGTAAGAGATACTGGATCTGCAGAACATTGATAATCTCACTGAATCACTGACATGACTTCATTTCTCTGTGTACATTATATCACAGACTTCATATATTTAACAAAAAAAAACCCACAACAAACAAAGAAACAAACAAACAAACAAACAAAAACCCCAAACTTGGTCAGTGTCTCTTCTGAATGACATGATCTTACACAGTTTATAGAACCCTAACAAGTCAAACATTTTTGAAGATCAGGAGAATAAAATCACTCTGTGGAAAACAGTCTCTATGTGGATGTTACAGCAAAAGAACAGGAAAAGAGAATATTCTGTTATATAATATTTTTTCTCTCATAGTATTTATGAAAGTTATATGAAATTATCTTTTTTTTTTAAAGCTCCCCTTTAGGTTCCAATCTATAGAATATCATGCTGGTTTTTCTTATGAATAAAGTAAAGAACTCTTCTTCCACTGATCTTAAACTTGGGGGTTTATTCCCAGAACCTGTATAGGTACTTATTACATCAGATCATCTTCTCATTTCTAGATGATGATTGAAAGTTGACTGGTCACTTTTACTATGATCAAGGCAGCAGCCAAGACAACTTTCTCAATGGTCTATCACACAATGGCAAAGAGTGGCATTGGCCACTTGCTTTCTATTATATGTTAGTGGTTTCTGGAGCCCAAACATTTTATTTTGTCAAAGATAAAAATAAAATCTACTGCTGCCTTTCATCCTTCTTTTGTCCCCATACCTCTTTCCATAGCAGCTTTCTTAAACATGCAAAATTTACTCTTTTACATGAAGATAACTATAAAAGCTGGGTAGGTTCATTTGCAGTTTCAGAATTCAGATCTGAGCAACATCCATCTTTCTTATATAATTCACAGTTTAACCAACTTCTTTTAAACAAATTTAATATAAATAACAAAAAAATTCTCTTTTGTTATAAACTCAATAAGCTTCACTAAAAATAACTTATTTTGGCCCTTAAGCAAATAATATTATTTATTTTTTAAAAAACAAAACAAGAAGTTATAATTGCCATGAGAATTACAATATACCACCTTGCACAAGTTAGACTGGTGACCACCCATGGCTACAAACTTTTGTGAATAAACTTTTTTCTATAAATGCTCTCATCCAGCTCATCATCTGCTTTATCTACCTGTTGCAGATGCCTAAATCTTAGGCTGAAGTCTCTAGTATAAGGACTGTTTTGTGCCATTTGTGAAATCCTTGGGACAATTAAATTCTGACCTTTGTTGAGATTCTTAGGCACTTCTATGATTCAGACAATGAATAATTAGAAGATCAGAAATACAAAACTCTCTGTGATGATTTCGCATAATCTCAGACATAAGCTTAATATTTTCAGTCAAGTCTGCTCTCATCACCTATGAAATAAACTTGAAACTCCAGCACCTGCAATGCTAGAATACAGGTCCATATGCTCCATATTTTACATCACATGGTCTATGATGATGACCTAACCTTGAGAAAGGATAGCCACTTAAAATAAGCATGTCTCTAGAAATGGCAGAATCTTGGAGTCAAAAGCAAGTGTGCAGAAATATTTTATAAACTGAAAATATTTCCATTTTCTCTAATTTAACAGAAATATATAATCAACAAATACTCACTTGGATTTAGAAGGAACATCTTGACTGATAGTTCAGTAATATCATCTATCACTGTTGCGTTTTAACCCCAGGCAGCAACTAAGCACCACGCAACTTCTCGCTCACTTCCCCCCCATCCAATGGGATGGGGGAGAGAATTGGGGAAAAAAAAGTAAAACTTGTGGGTTGAGATAAAGGCAGTTTAATAGGACAGAAAAGAAGAAACTAATAATGATAATGATAACACTAATAAAATGACAACAATAATAATAAAAGAATTGGAGTATACAAAACAAGTGATGCACAATGCAATTGCTCACCACCCACTGACTGATGCCCAGTTAGTTCCTG
Source organism: Haliaeetus leucocephalus (assembly GCF_000737465.1). Lineage (NCBI taxonomy): Eukaryota > Metazoa > Chordata > Aves > Accipitriformes > Accipitridae > Haliaeetus > Haliaeetus leucocephalus. The sequence goes on from NW_010973041.1 coordinate 4,483,486, forward strand.
AGTGGTAAACTGTCCCATGGTAAACTCCTCCCAGTTTATATACTGGGCATGATGTCACACGGTATGGAATACCCCTTTGGCCAATTTGGGTCAGCTGCCCTGGCTGTGTCCTGTGCCAACTTCTTGTGCCTCTGAAGCTTTCTCACTGGCTGGGTATCAGAAGCTGAAAAATCCTTGACTTAGCCTAAACACTACTAAGCAACAACTGAAAACATCAGTGTGTTATCAACATTCTTCTCATACTGAATCAAAGACATAATGCTATACCAGCTACTAGAAAGAAAATTAACTCTACCCCAGCTGAAACCAGAACAATCATCGAAACCTAAATTGCAGTGACTCTGTAGTCCTGATTTAGTTTATGGTAAGAATTGTTAATTCAACTCTAAACTAAAATGCTGGTAGAAAAACACAGTGGTAATTATACATTTGACAGCATCAAAAAAACCCCACAAAATTGAGTTAATTTCTTTGCATTTTGAAGAGCAGAACTGAATTTACTTTTTTGTAAATTCTCTGAATTTACGTTTCTCAAACTATGTAGTATGTACAGCTTAGGCTGAAAGTTAACTCAGCAACAAAACTACTTTTGTATTTTATATTTTCTGGGTGAATGGTGCATTTCCAAATTGTACATTTAGTACAAGGGATTAGCTGAAGCCAATTTGGAAACAGGGTAGAAGAAAAAAAACATACATTGAAAAAAGATATGAAAACATACAAAATGCTAGCGAAGGTGTTAATGGATGCTGCAGGCCGCAGATAGCCAAGGTATACCTAACATTGATCAGCAGTTTTGCTCTGATCTGACTTCCAAAAAAGCTTTTACATTTTAAGAGGCTTTGGTGAGCAGCTCACCCTTCACTCTTGGCAAGAGTGGGAAGAAACATCGTTTGTTTGGAATTTTTCCCTCTGCCGATGGCAATGATCATTTGAGACAGCATTTGGCAAACAATTTTTTTTTTCAGCTTTTATAATCTGGCTGTAATGGTAATTGCCTATAAACAGTAAGTACTTTACAGTTCAGTAATGTATCTACTGAGGCTCCTTCTGTTGTTCTGTCTGGTATGAAATATCAACTTTCATGATAGACATCTCTCTGGGAAGGTGGATGACTTCCTTTCATTCCTAGTGATAGCATTTCAACTCAAAGTTGAATATGGACTTGAATGGCTGCTCCTGGATTTCTGCTTCAGACAGACAGTTTTTGTCCCTCACAAGCAACAAGGAGTCCCAAAACTTATGGTTTTGTGGATTTTATCTTGTCACTAACTTCCAGAATTCAGAAATGCTTAAGAACTACGTACTGTATTTTTCTTTTTCTGAATATGAGTTTAAATTCTTGCTGCTTCAGACTGAAAGGGGGATGCTTACAGACTAGCCACACAGAATTATGAATATGATGTATTAAGTCTTTTAAGATTCAGGTTCTTACTACTTTTAGAATATTTTGGTTTAAATATATGCAAACAATGAAAGCCTGTTATCATCAGGAAAGAACTAATTTACCTATGAAATGTACCTAAATTTCCTAACTCATTACACCAGCTGCTTAAACCATGGACTTTAGAAAATAACTAGGGTTAGTCTGCCTACATGAATAGACTGTTTGTCAAAGGTGTTTTGTTCCAAGCTATCTTGCTGTTGGATGCTTTTGTTTATTTTGGGGAAAAGAAAATGTTGACAAACTTTGACATAAATGTTTCTCCACCACTTGATAAGAAAGTGGTCTTGTTCTAGAACAGCAACTGCTGTTATCAGTAAAATATAATACAAGTCTGTAAAAAAAGACAGAGTTGACATTGCAAAGACTTTGGAGAGAGAGATTTTACCAAATGTGTAAAAGAAATCACATACCTAAGCAAAAAAACAACAGTATTCTTCATGCACAGATACAACACATTGCTTGGTGTGTCTCAGTGGAAATGTCCTCCTTAAAAAACCAGTATTTTCTTTGATATTAACGAAAGTGAGATTAGCCAATGAACACCATTTTTAGTATTAACTTATTATAAGAAACAATTGAATCATTAGTATTTTACTTGCCTGTTTTTTACGGATAAATTTTCCTATTCCTTGTGCTATCTACTAACTTGCATTTTGTTGACTTTTCATCCTCTGAAGCAAATAAAGAAATCAGTGGAAATCTCATTTGGGTTTCTTTGCATTATCACTCCTAGGTCATACAGTCAGTTGAAGCTTTAATAGATTCAAGTGGGTGTTTTCTAATTCTGGTATGTTACAAAGAATTAGCCAGAGCTAACACAGTGAGGGTCAGGGCCCTGAGAGCATGCATGGGTCTTACCATGTTCCGCCAAATCTCTTTTGGGATGCACTAACCATGGGACTAGGACCTATGCCATGTCCTGGTCTCCTGAGTGGGACTCGGGCCCTGGCCATGCCCTTGTCTCCAGTCCTGCCACTGGCCCCATCTCCTGCTCCTGGACTGACCCTGGACCTGACTCAACCCTGGCCATGCACAACGCACAGCTCTGCCTGTCACATATTAATAATAAAAATGAACTCAAAATCCTGAACTGTGTACATACAAATGCCACTTGCACATCCACCAACAAATACACAGCTCTGTCCTAAGCTATGTGATTTTAGTCCACAAGGTCTAAAGGCTGCTCAGGCCCTGCACACTCAGCTGTTGCAGTAGTGAACAGCAAGGTACATCAGTAGCTATTTTGTGCCTCTTTATCTAGTCTTCAAACAAACTCATGGCTGCATAAGCAAACTCAAGTGCATATCTACCTTGCTTTTGATGATAAGTACTATTGATAAAAAATAGTAGCTCAAAATGCAAGCACAAACATTTACTCTGTGCATCATGGTACTTTCTATTGTAATTAAGAATACGTCATGTGTCATAGTTGACATACTAATTTACAAGGAGGGAGGGTCCTGACAAGAAGAACTTACTATACAAGAGTAAAAGTAGAAACTGTCACTTATAGCAACAGTTTGATACAGCAAGATTATGTGACTTGAGTAACATTACATGGGAAGGTCACCCAAGCTGAGTCCTAACCCATATTTTCTGATACCAACGTTTTTTTCTCTTCTATATACTACTTACTGCAATGTGTCTTTCCCTTTATAGAGATTAATCATAGGTGGTTTTGTTATACCTAAAAAGAAGGAATTCTAAAACTGATCAAAAACAATTTATCAGTACAATGTAATAAATAAATACCCATAAATAAAAAAATATTGCAAATGTTAGTGCTTTAAAATTAGGCCCCAAATAATGTCTTGCAAAATCCTTCTAAATGGTGGTTCTAATTTAAATTATTTATTTGGTATAAATCAAATACTTGAAGTGAAGCTAGAGCTAATTGATGTGATCGGCATAATTTTTACATTACTTTTATCAAAAGTAAGCTTTTCACATACCTTTATCCACTGTACTCAAAGTCAGTGCATGGCGACTATGAAGACCGGTATAATCATCTGTACTTGCACCTATATTCATTGATAAATTCTATACATGATATCAAAATGACCCAAATAAACATTTGTCAATTAATGAACTTCAAATTCATTCCTCTGACTCAAAGCTATGGGATCCTTTCCAATGTAGATAACTCCTAGGCTAAATCATTAACGTGTTAATATTTTTTCACTGTAGAAAGAGAAGTAGAAACCTTACCAGTTTATTATGCTGAATGAAGCCAGCTTAAAAATTTATTACTAATCATCAGATCATGAGTTTCACTTAGTTTTACCTTTCATTACTCCTACAGATAAATAAATGTGTAGAGACATTTACAGAGTTTTGGCCTCCTAAAGCTATTAATGTATTCAAAATGTGTAACCGTTTTGAAATAAAATCAGTTTTGCCATTAGGTTGACATTGGTTTCTACTGTGCAAATGGACTGAACAAACTAAGCAACACTGTGTTAAGAATGAAAGCACATTTTTTGTATCTCTGTATTAACTGTTTGTGTTGGTCTATCCACATCTTACAAGTATACTTAAGTTATGACAAATTAGAATTTTTTGAAATGAAAACTAGAGTTAGAATCATATGCAAAGTATATCTACAAAAGTTAATTAACACATCTCAATAAAAACTTCATGAGAAAGTGCAAAAATAGAAAAACAGTTTTAATGGGACTTGTAGGAATATATCTTAACACATCTTGGGCTGAAGGTACCAATACAGAGAGGGCACTGTATTGCTTAAATAATCTTGCACTTTCTATAACAAGACAAAACTCCAGTGCAGACTTGCCCAAGTTACCTTTAAGCCTACCAGCTGAGGTATAAACAACCATGTTAGCTGCAGCAATAGGGAACTCAGTGGGGACTAATTTACCATCCTAAAGAGCAGAATTATCCTGTGCTAAGTTCAGTGTACCTACAGAAGCCTGAGTCACTTTGGTAATTAAGCTAAGGCAGAAAGCTGAACTGGACAGGGAGGGATGTGGGGAGCTGCAGTCTGTGGCTGCGGGACTCCTTTCCACTCCTGTACCTGAACGTGTCCCTGCACTGAGCACTTCTGGGCGGCATCTCCTGGCCTCTGAATCAATGAAACCCCTGACTCAGCATCCACCTACTCTCTCTTTTCTGTAGTAGTTTAGCTCCATATCCCGTTTCCCTCCATTTTATCTAAGAATGCTTTTCCCTCCTCGATATTCCTGGGTCCCACAGCAAGCACCACCCTTTGAAATTGGGGCTGGCCTTTAGGAGAAAGAGGGAAACTTTAGCTGTAAATCTCTTTTCTGGAAGGGACGCAGAGCTGGCAGAGAGGTAGTCAGTGACAGGAGGTGGATTCCTCTGTCTGGGCTGAGATTTGGGAATTCGTGAAAGCTGGAGTTCCTGGCACCGTTCTGAGTCTGGCATCACCCCTGCCTGAAATCTCACAGGTAGCACCCACACACCCAGACTCCTGAGAACTGGCAACACCACAGCCTTGACATGAAAAAAGGCATGTGTTAGAGCTGCCAGTATTTATGGGCACTGTGCCCAGTGTTCAGAAACAGAAATGACTGGGATGTGCTGGGGAAGCACTTTTTCATGTTTCTTACCTAAGTGTCCTAGCAGAATGTGGCCCTTTTTAGACCCTGTATTGTCCTAATAGGGTTTTCTGTGGACCAGCTCAAAAGCATGTAATTTTCATACTCCAGAGTAGCTGAGATATTCGCCCTACTTGGGCATGCCCAGCACGGTTGTGTAACCATGAGCTCAGTTTTACACGGAGAGAAAACAGAAACTAAGGTGCCTATGTGCTGGTGCTGTTATAGATGCAATTAAGATTTAACAGTTTTATCAGCTTCTCAGCTGGTATGAATTAAGACAGCTTCAATGTTCACACTGGCTATGGGTTTAGCCCTTAAAAATTAATGTAGATGCCAAAAGTGTCAATGTGGCACCTGGAGCACACTGTTCATCTACACAGTAGCAATAGCGATGAGCCATTCAAGCAGCCCTATATGTCACAGCAATGCATTGCTGGTGATCAAAAGGGCTCTCTGCTTCATCAGAGTGGGTAATAAGAAACATGGCATGACACTTATCTTGCTGTCTATTCAGCTGCCTTATCTCTTCTCCCATTTAAAACAACAACAACAACAAAAATAACAGTTATGGTAAATTGGGTTGATGGTTTTATGACATGGACACCTGCATGTTAGGAACTGAACTGAAATCACATCCTTCTGCCATGGAACAGACATCATATGTAATGACTTTCAGTCACCCTTGTCTCACTGTGGACTTAAACCAACAATTCAGAGATGAAAAGGTTTGGATGTCCTCAGCAATTCCCTAAGCCTGAACAGAAGGAGCCAATACTAATCCCCTGAGTTCCAAAAGTTATTCTGCTGAAAGATGCCAGAGCATTCATAACTTCCCAGCAAAGGAAATACCACAAATTGTTACCTAACTGAAAACAAACAAACAAACAAAAAAATGCCACTGTGAGAATGAAAGCAAAAGTCAGTAACTAACTTGTATTTTCTTATAAGTTATATGTTGCACTTTAATCAATGAAAGTAAAATATAGATTTTTTTTCTAGGAATCTAAAACATTGGAGATGTTAAAATCCTCATTGAGTTCTTATTTTATGTCCATATTTATGTAAAAAAATGTATTTAGTTCAGGATTATGTGTGTTATTGTATAAAGTTGTAACTTAAATCCAAAAAAGCCTATGTAACATCAGCTTTTCTGTTAACATGTGTGCCCCATAGAAAGTGTTCTTGTCAATGTTTTAATTTCAGTGAGACCGAATAAGAGAAAAAAAAAACCCCACAACATGTCATTCTAAGCAGGTGGTTGCCATAGACTTTGTACCACAACTAAGAGTTAATACACAAGTTTGTGCATTTTGATACACTATAAACAATTCCTGTACATAAATGCCGAATGAAATAAGCCTTGGGTAACACTTCAGCAAAATAATTAATGTTTATTATTTCCCTGTTTCTCAAAGTGGTTTTTGACATTGCTACGTATATAACAAATAGACTACCCATGCCCACTCTCAGATGTAAAGCCTCTGCAATGCTGTGGCTCCTGCAGCAAGTTCCCTGTGTTTCTACCTTTTCACTAAGTATGAAAAACAAGCAGCCCCTGCCCCACAGCAGGACTACTGCAGGCACTCCTTCAGGCTTGACAATAGAAGTTATAATGTTGAAAATAAAATTATAAAGAAATGCAAGAAGCACCAAATGGCTTTCTGAAATGTAACCCAAATATAAGCCATTGTCACTTTTCTTCCCCATTTACTTTCTGAATACCAGGAGTTATTGCAGAAACAGTTCCATTAAGGTAGCAGTGGTCACATCTGTGGCTATGCATGGAAGCAGTCTGTGTCTTCCAAATGGATGCACCTTTTAGTAAATTTGAGGGGATTTAGGTAATCCTTTTACTTATAAGGAAGCAAGTGAACTTTGGTGAAAAGCCATGTAGTAGACAAATGGTTTACAAGCCTTTGTCCAAATATTTAAACAATTATATAAAACATTGTTTTGCCTATATAATATTCCTTCATTTTCTCTTCCTTCAACTACCACCTTCTCCATGTTCTACCTCTCTGCTCCTCAAATTAGTCATTTACTGTCACTGTCTATTTTTTCTTCAAATTGCTGGTGAAAAATCCCAGGACCTCTTAAAGTTTTTAACTTGCATGTACCCCGGTGTGCTAGGCACTATACCTACACAATAAAAAGACAGGTGCATCACACTGAATTGGAGAACTATTGTAACTGCCAACAACTGCCCACAGTTAAGCAAAAAATGAGTCATCCACTCATGCAAGTGTCCAGTCAGTAGCAATCACTATGTGATATCAGTGTAAGAATTATAGTGCATATTTTGATTCTGGTAAGATTATCTACTCTTGTCGTAAGGAAATAAAACACCTTGTGTAGGTTCACACTGGTAAATTGATTGGAATTTTTTTGTGACTTAGAAAAAAGGAAATTAATTTTTTTTGTGTACATCTCTCCCATTTAAAAAAAAAAAAAAAGGAGGGCAGCTGCTGACTCACATAAGGCATGAGATTTTTTATTTTGTTTAGTTGAGAAGTTACTGGGGAGAAAGTGAGTTGAAAGGATCTTTTTGGACAGCCGTTATCTTCAAAATAACATGGCAACGTTTTCTGGATTTTGGCCCACTGATATATAGAAGGACCCAGCGAATGGCAGTATGTACAGTTGTGCTTTGTAGAGTTCTCTGTTTATATGATTTCACCTGAAAGTATTTAATGTAAAATTGCCATCATTACATTTTTTATATTTCTGTCCAATATATTAAATGGTAGCTGATTGACCTGGTTTGAGTTCACCCTTCTTGATTTTTCTTAACAAGTACTTTTTTTTGGCAATTACCAGCTATGAACATAGTCCAGAAAATCATTCAGCTTAACAGACTTGGGCTATTTTAAACTTAACCTGCTCTGAAAAGTTATTTCTTATCCTAAAGAATGAGACCTAATAAATCCTGAGCAAAACACAACATAGGTGTGCCTACACTGATATGCTTGACTAGTTTTCCAGGTGAACCTAAGACCTTCCAAGCCGTATCTGTCTTATACAGATCCTGTCCCCTTCCCGGGGAGGTGCCCAATGCCCAGGGCTAGGGCTGTCCCAGCTGCCCACCAGCCTCCCCTGCTCCCCAGCTGGGGGTGGTGAGACAGTTGCCACAATCCCTAGGAGCCCACAGCATCCATGGTGCCCTGAGAGCCTGAAGGAAGATGTTGCAAGTGAAATCTGGGACAAAAAACATGTGTTGAGGACTTTGGCTTTTTGAAACCCTTGCTCACGAGGTTGCCTGCTGAGTAGCAGATCCATGTTAAGCTTATCCTTTCTTTTGAGAGGAAGCCTCTCTTCTCATCCTTCACATCCCTCTGGTTTCTAGTCTGGCTGAGAACCGGATTGTTTCACCTCTCCATGCTTAGGCAATATCTCCATGTTCCTCCCAGGCAGTCCACCTCCATTTCTACTTCTGCATGCTTCTGGTTCACCTCAGAGCTCAGTCAGGATCTCCCTGCTCCTCTGTGCTGGGTCTCTGTTGGAAAGGACTGCACTTGTGGTTTGAGGCGTTTTCCTTGACACCAGTTCTCCTGTTCACCCTTACTCTCCAGCAGTTTCCTGCGGGATCCTGCCAAGAGAGTCCCAGAACAAGCTGAAATCTGCTGTCTTGAAGTCCACAGCTGTGACTCTGCAAAGCTGGTGAAGGGTCTAGACAGCAAGTCGCATAAGGAGTGGTTGAGGGAACCAGGATTGTTTAGCCTGGAGAAAAGGAGGCTCAAAGGAGACCTTATCGCTCTCTAAACTACCTGAAAGGAGGTTGTAACAAGGTGGGTGTTGATCTCTCTTCCCAGGTAGCAAGTGGTAGGACTAGAGGAAATGGCTTCAAGTTGCACCAGGGGGGGTTTAGATCAGATATTAGGAAAAATTTCTTCACCAAAAGGGTTGTCAAGCACTGGAACAGGCTGCCCAGGGAAGTGGTTGAGTCACCATCCCTGGAGGTATTCAAAAGACATGTGGATGTTGCGTTAAGGGATATGGTTTACTAGTGGACTTGGCAGTGTTAGGTTTACGGTTGGATTCAATGATCCTAAAGGTCTTTTCCAAGATAAATGATTCTATGATTCTGTCTTCTGGGCTCTGCTTGGGATCTTAGCTCCACAGTTTCATGGTGACTGCAGTCAAAACTGCCCTTGGCCATCACATACCCAACCACTTCTCACTTGCTTGTGACAAACAAGGCCAGCAGAGAATCTCCCCTGGTCAACTCATTGATTGTGCTGAGAAATTGCCATCAGTGTGCTCCAGAAATTTCCCAGATCACCTACACCCAAGCCTGTTACCTGCCCAGAAGATATCAGAGGCATATGTGCAACAGAGTTTTTCTTGTTGAGAGAGCCATCAAGTTTTTTTGTCTTATTCAAAACCATGTTTCTTAAAATTAAAAATTTTCATTTTTGATGATGCTAAATAAATCATAAAAATTAATAAAATGTAAGAAAGAGCTTCTTCAGAAAATAACATAAATATTGTAAATATTTTTATTTGGTAGTAGTTTTGTAGTTCAATGGGCTTCTTATTACTACATCTCTTGTTCCCTCTGAAGGCTAGGATCACATAGCCCACCCTGTATCCTGCTTCATGTATAGTTCTTAAATCTGGCAGTTGGATAAGGATGTATGGCAGTTTGAGCCATCTATGAGCTTTTCTACATTGCTCAAACCTTTTCCACAGTACATACAGCCCACTGGAAGATGTTGAGAATGATTGAGAGTAGTCTGCTGAACAAAACCTTGCAAGAATTTCTTGACACTTCAATGGCAAATTTCCCATGGGGATGAATGCATCAATTTTTACTTAGCTCTAATTCAAACCTGCAAGTGCAAAGGGTGCTGTCATTTACAGTGTCATTGCACCAGTCAGACCAATTCATCCTGAGTGCATCTAAATAAGGCGTGTGCTTAAAAGCAAACACATTTAAACATGCAATACCAGCATAAAGTGTACTTAGTGACTCCAATTGCTAGACTGACTGTTCAAATGGAACATTTCTGCCAAATGCATCACACCCTGTTTCTATCAGGTATGTGGAATTCAGATACTCTCATGCATTAGGAATACAATTAATAAATAATAATTAAATACAAATAAGAAGTGATCAAGAGAACAAACAACTAAGAGCTGCTCTAATGATAGAAAGGCTTCCTATTGTCCATTCATGTAATTCAACTAATTTCTAGAAAGCTAATAATAGTATTATTCAAACCCAAAATTTCTTGTCTTCATCTAGCAACAGCAAGTGATCTGGTTTGACAGTTATTCAAGTGTTGCCCACATACCAAAAGCTAAAAGTCATTTGTGACTGTGCTTCCAAATAACGAGTTTGAGTTTCTGTTATTAAGACTAAACTTGCAAGCACTGTGAGAGGTCTAGGTTGCATAACACTCAAGTCCAAGTGTGGCATTGACAAATATCTCTTGATATTCTCAAATGGCTGAGGATAGAAAAAATATAATTGATCAAAACATCTCCATCTCAGATTACTCTATACTTGACTTCTTCAGCTTGCCTCAGATATTTCAGTTGGTTAATTTTCTCAAAATACATCCCATTGCTTCTCATTAATCTCCTGGCCTGATTATACATTTGTATCACAAAAATGTCTCATTTGAGGTCAGTTTTCCATTGCACTAGGCTTTGGACAGAGAGATGAGAATGAGTTGCCACTGCAGTTTTAGATACCGCAGTGCAATTCTCTTTAGAGAAAAGAATCATGAACTTTTAGGTTGGAAGCCCCTTTGGAGTAAGCAAATAATTGATACAAAATATCTGATCCACCTGATAACCTAAAAAAGCAGTTACATTCAGTAGCTGAAGTAGAAATGCTTCCAAAATCACTACTTACTACTGAAACCCATATTGTGTTATCAGAGTTTGGGATTGTTTCCATAGTAAAATGCAGGAAGGGAGAAAAAAAAAAAAAGTTAAAAAATCTGTGAAGAGTGATAACATATGTTTCTTAATGGAAGAGGGAAAGAGAAAGAAGGAGGATTGCACTGATGATATGGCCTGCAGCATTCTGTGTATGAAACAGTCTTTACAGCAAGACACAGTCTGTCTGCATTGGCTGATACAATGTTTTTACTCATACATTTCTACCAGTGTTGTTCACAGTGCACACGATTTGATATGGCTCCTGCCAACAGTTTTAATTGGACTTATGCTGACTGTGCAGCAATAAAACGCTGCTGTTGCATTGACTGTGCATTTCTGCTATGCCAGCTCTGGGAGGCAAAATGAGGTAAGGGGTATGCAGTGCCTTGCTACCTGTTGCAGAGCCCACTGAGTTCAAGAGGATTTTTTCCAGTGGTTTCTGTGGGGCTTAAATTAGGTGTTACATTTCTGGTAGGAAGCCTTCACTCCATCCAACCGTCCTCTAAAAATAAGGGCATATGACTTCCCTTTTGAACGTATTAGGCATATAACAGCAAACTACGTAGCAAGTCCACGCTTTCTCCTTAGGCACTTTAGACCAGTTCTGTTCATGTCTCCACTAAGGTTGTACTGGGGGGTGCAAGAGCAGAAATCAGCTTGATAGATTAGATTTTCACCTCCCTACTTCTAAGAATGATCCGTCAGTCTCATTATCTTCCTTTAGATGATCAACTCTGGGAACAATATGCACTTATCTGGCTAGCTGCAGCAAAGCCACCCTAGTAAAGGTGGGGGTTTTGGGGCTTTTGTTCAACAAACGTAAAGCTGCGCTGTCTGCTTCTGAGGTAATGGTCAGAAAAAGTGATTGGATTCTTTCAGGGTTGCTCTGAGAACAAATCACTATTACTTCAAAGTCTCAGAACTGTCTTTCTCCTGCTATTGTAATCTGTTTATTTCTTTCAATGTTATATTTCAGCTGATGGGTGCTTTTGTTCTGTTATTTAGTCCTCCCATATTCTCTTTTCGTTCTATCCAATTTCTTCTGCATTTTCCTGTAACTTTGACAAACTTCTTACATTTGATTTGTAACCATTTAAAAATTGTGTTCACCATAAATATGATACATTGGGAGATAAATGAATTTTATGCATGTACCACAGAAAAAAAGTCTCATGTCCTGTACTAAATTCACATATCATTTTAAATAATAAATATGATTACTGGATGACAAATACACTGACAGATGCTTAGGAAAAGATTACTTTACACTTTCTACCATTTTATTTGTATCACTACACAGCAAAAGGTACTGGCAGTATCTAGAAATTCTTAATAAAATCAAGATCTAATTATTTTCCCATTTATACTACTTCACTTCTCTCCTTCAGTTTCTGAAATACAGCTGATATATGCTAGCTGAAGGTTTTTTTCTCCCTATCCAAAGTCAGTCACAACACTCCCCAACTTCATAAAGTAAGACTATATGAAATGCCAAGATGTCAAAAAATCAAGCACAGAAAAATAGCATAGAAAATGAGTGTGTGCATGAAAGTGAGAGACAATCTTATAGAAGACTCTTGAATATTCTCTTATATAAAGGAGAAAAAAACTAACAGAAAACAAAAATGAAAAAAAGTGAAACCCACAACACGTATTTGTACAGCTAAGAAAATGTTTCTTATCTGAAATAGGAACAATGAAGTTCTCCAACTGAAAATTCAATTTAAAACAAAATGTTTAAAATTAAAGAATAATTCTAATTATTTTTTAGTTGGAATGCTTCTGTAAGAGAACGAGAAAGGGTATAGAGCTGTAAGCAGCTGATATTTGAGATTACACCTGAAACAAGCAATTTAGGATTAAGCGCCTTCTCTGTTGTATTGAGAGTTCGCTTTGCACCAGTCTCATGTGAATTTCTTAACCATTTTTCTGCATGAGCATGTCTTGTGTTTTCTGGTTTATTCCCTGTCGTGGTTTAACCCCAGCCAGCAACTAAGCACCACACAGCTGCTCACTCACTCCCCTCACACCCAGTGGGATGGGGGAGAAAATCGGGAAAAGAAGTAAAACTCATGGGTTGAGATAAGAACAGTTTAATAGAACAGAAAAGAAGAAACTAATAATGATAATAATCACACTAATAAAATGACAACAATAATAATAGAAGGATTGGAATGTACAAATGATGTGCAGTGCAATTGCTCACCACCCACCAACCGACACCCCACTAGTCCCTGAGCGGCAATCCCCCGGCCCCACTTCCCAGTTCCTATACTAGATGTGACATCACATGGTACGGAATACCCCGTTGGCCAGTTTGGGTCAGCTGCCCTGGCTGTGTCCTGTGCCAACTTCTTGTGCCCCTCCAGCTTTCTTGCTGGCTGGGCTTGAGAAGCTGAAAAATCCTTGGCTTTAGACTAAACACTACTTAGCAACAACTGAAAACATCAGTGTTACCAACATTCTTCGCATACTGAACTCAAAACATAGCACTGTACCAGCTACTAGGAAGACAGTTAACTCTATCCCAGCTGAAACCAGGACATTCCCTTTGTCTTCACATCCTTTTCCAAAACATAGAAGAAGTTGCATTTTGAATTTGAAATCTCAAAATTTTTCACAGAATATTTTTCCTTTCAGCAGCTTTACGTGATTTAACAGCTGTAATAAACAAAGCTCTGGGATACATCTAATAGAAAACTAAGTAGGACATTGTGAAAGGTTAGTGCAACTTACTCATCCTAATTAAGTAACTGACAAAAAAGTATTGGAAGGAGTTAGAAGGAAATGGTGTGCTATGTATTCTGAAAGCTCCTCATCTTTGGCTAATGCAATAAGAGCTCCCCCTTGTTTTGCTTTGATGTTTTTTCTTAAATTGAAAGGTGTTTCACACAGCTCAATAGACCAATGTGGCCCATCTGTAACACCAAAGTGGTGCAAGACTTCGGTTAGGACCCATCTTTTTACATTCACGTCTGAAAAGAATGTTCCAACAAATTTCTCTTCCAGTAGAATTGCTATTAAAGTGGCATTAGATGGAGTAAAGTGGTTTGTAGTTACAATCCTCCAGAACTGGGGACTTGAAGTTGTATAAATAGAACTACATTACTCCTGCAAGCATTACACGAGTTAGTCAAGAAAGAGGGAGAGGGAGAAAAGGCCTGGAGATGAAAGGATGTGGTTCAGTACTCTAATTAAAACATATGAGCATGTGTTTGTGTGCCTTTGCACGCAGGCACAAAATTTCCAAAAGCTCTGTTGGTCCTCTAAGCAGACAAGCACATGGGTCGGGCATGAACGAAAGAAGTTAAATACAGTGTTTCCCTTAAGGCTTTCTTCAACCTTCTGTACCTTCCAGTTTGTTTCTTAAATTCACACATGAAGCAAGCAGGGAATGAATCTCTGCCATTTCAAATGATGTGAGGCAGAGCTTCTCATGCTCAGTAGCCCTTAGAGTGCCAGCCTGATTGAATAAACTGTTTAAACATAGGCTTAATGCAACCACTACAACCAGCAGTGGTTTAGTCAAGCATAGTTCAGAAACATATCCACTATGTTCTGCTCTGCACACTTACGTACTCTTCACCTAATGTAATCCTTCTGTTCCAGTACCTGTGCTCCACTTGTGCATACACACAATAAACTCAAGTAACACATGTGGACTATTTAATAATAATTATGGGAAAAAATACATTGTGGAACGTTTACTGCACAAGGAAAGAAATGTTAGGAAATTCAGAGACAATCCTGCTTATTTTTGTGGTTATATTTTGTTTTTAAAATATTTTAAATGTGGTAAAAACAATAATCTAAAATGAAGAGTCTCTCTATTTACATTATGGAATATTCCCACAAAGTAATTGTATTTGTCTGGTTGTTTTGTGTATGGCACAGTGTCTGTGACTACCCTGACCTGCTTTAATAGCGGGATAATCTTGTGAATATAAGCTGCAGAGCATATTAACATTTTTATTTGTATTGATTCTGTCCTGTTTTACTGAAGGCATCAAGTTTATAACAAGGATGATAAAAGTGCTGCTCATTCATAAATTACCATTACAAAAACCCACCACTTCTCTTCATAGTATCTGGAATAAACATGTACTCCATAAATCCTGTGTTTACTGAAGAAAACTAAGGACACTGAACAACTTGCAGAACAGGACCTCAGCATGTGCAGTGGTTCAGAAATGGCCTTTAAAATTCTGTTGTCATCTTTGTCACAAGGGGTCTAACATATAAGAAAAATGTCCCAATTCTGATTCTCAGGCAGACTTTACACAGCTGAAGTGCAAGTACAGTTTTCTGCCCTATTTCCTCTCAAATTTTATCATAAATGATAAATTGCAATAGTCTGACACTCATCAGTGCCTGTTTCCTCTGAAGATAAGTGTTCACCTCACAACAGCTGTGCGCAGCTGTGTGCAGAAGGTACTGAAAAGAGTAGGGAATGGAACAGGCAATACCAAAGAATTAACGAACCATGTGTGTAGGGTACAGATTTGCAAAATGGACCATTTTCTCAGTGTGCACTGCAGAGTCTACTAACTGATTTACCCAAGCTGTTGATAAGGCTACAGGACTTGGTGTACAAACCTGTTCAAAATCCTGCCATTTAAAAACCTACAAGTAGACAAGCTGCTAGAAAATGAGACTATCAGAGTTGGAACTACTTTTCTGAATGGAGCAGAGTGCATACAGAATATGATTTAAATAAAGTTTCCCATATGGACACAGAAAATGAACATTATATTTCCTGGATTATTTTTTTTCATCATTCAAAGTACTCATGTGGCTGAAGAAGAGCATAATTTATTTAGACTTTTAAAAGGGCATGTCATAAAGTTCTTTTTTCCAGAGAGTACCTGTATATAAGTGGTGTGCAATGCCTTTCCTTTTTGCTGAAGTTCTCTAGGTCTTCAGAATAAAAGGCGCTGCCATATGTGTCCACATATTTGTTGAGACAATTTGATAAGAACATCTGTAATGCCATAAATAGAAATAAATAGCCTAGGCATAGCAAGATAAAGAGATTAATGCTTTGGTTCCTCTTAGATCAGAAGCTCTAAATTGTGCTCTTCGGAACTGGGAGGTGACGTGAGTAATGGCTTGAGTTTGGTGATCCACAGTAGGTGCAGATAAATACAAATGATCTGAAGTTCAAATGTTTTTTAGACCTTTTTCATGTTCTTGCATTTTTTTTTTTCTGCCTTTTCATAACTGATATGAAAATGCAAAGAAGAGAAAATCCTCCCAGTGGCATTTTGTTATTTTCCCTACCCTTCTCAATCGATACATAATTTGTATATAAAAGTAGAGAAGACTGCAAAAGGCTTGCACCCAAGCAAAAAGATTTTTCTGAAGAATAAATCTTATTAGATTAATCAATAAAACACTCAGCTTAAGTTTCTGGGGCTGAAAAAAAGGGAGGAAAAGGAGTCACAATATCTCATTTCCCCTCATTTCACTATTCCTATCCTACTTAGTAGCAGAGATCTGTCAACCCTTTTACCTTCACAGATGGACAGTTCATTCCTGCAACATCCATGCTGATGATGTCTTTTCTCATGCACATTTCTGCCCTCTTTCAAGGCTCCAGTCATGCTGTTTCATACTTCTCCTTTGTCATCTGTGTACCCTAATTGTAGCATCCTCCAGAAACGCTTGCAAAGTTTAAAAAAGAATATATATGTTCTAGCAAACATGTTGATATTTGTTGTCTTTCCTCCTTAGGCTATTTATCCCATTGCCTTCAGTACCTCTCACAGCTCTAAGCTATCTAAGGGAAAGGCAAAAGGCCTTTGAAAGAGCCAGCAAGATAGGTTTATATATAAATAAGTATGCATGCAAATTTTATATACTTTTTATGTATGTAGAGAGATAGATATATGAAGACTCACCAAGATCATCAATAGTGTGTTTTCTGCCTTTGCCATTTTCTTCCACAGCCTATAGTCTTTCTAGATAACTTGCTTGCATGTTCCTTAAAACAGCAAAACAAGGACAGTTTTACATTTAGATATCTTTCAGAACACAACACTGATTCTGACATTGGTATTTCAGGGCTATTGGCATGACCAGTGTGCTACAAACATCAAATAATCCCCTAAATATAAGTGTTTCATATCCATGATGAATAAAAATCCACAGGTCTGAACACAGCTGAGTACTAAAACTTATTTTTCACAGAATCCTGTAAAACCAGTGTAAATACTTTGAATTTTTTGTTGTTGTTGTTATTGTTCAACTTAGTACTATCAACAGCAAACTTTCAGTTTCTTAGAATGTGCAGTAGCTCTTCAGGACTCTGTTTACTATCTTATTTTCCCCTGATTTCAGAGGCTATGGTGTTGTTTAGGTACCATAAAC
Organism: Haliaeetus leucocephalus; assembly: GCF_000737465.1. NCBI lineage: Eukaryota > Metazoa > Chordata > Aves > Accipitriformes > Accipitridae > Haliaeetus > Haliaeetus leucocephalus. The sequence continues at coordinate 4,500,772 of NW_010973041.1, forward strand.
CTTCAAATGAGGTTCTGCATAGAACCAGAAGTCATACTGCAAATATGCTTTAGAAAACCTTTCTTCTATGATCTTAGCTAGTGAAAACTCTGGCAGATTCAAGTTACTACTTAGATGATGAATTCATCAACAACCTGAGTGATTAGGATATTTTTCAGGCAGATACCACTGGAGGTTGTGAGAAGTCTGGGAGTCCTCAACTCCTCCCACACTGAGGGATGCTGAGTTGCTTTCTTTCACAGTTCTTCCACACCATGGTACAGCCACTGAAAAATCCCTCATGTAGGCAGCATGCATTTTTTTATTACTTTCAATTTTGTCTAAAGGCTTACTAGTCTTATTTCTCTGGAAAACACCCTTCTCTTACCTGCCTCAAGCCCTTTCTTCCAAACAAGACCACTTTCTACATTAAGGTTTCTCAGAAAGCACATAAATGCATTTTCTTTTGCTTTTAATAAAAAGAACTCTGAATAGGCTTCAGTAGAGTCTGATTTACCATCAGCAAAAGTAACACTGTCAAAAGGTAGTCATAGTGTTATTGCATGATTTAGATAATTTATACATACCATAATACTTATGGTTAGCTAGGCAAGATTCTGTTATCCTTGGAGAATTGCTCTAAATGTATGTGAAGAAAAATTTTAGAAATCGAGAATATGTAGAGAGACATTTAGTGTTCACATAGCACCAATGAAATCAAGCATAAATGGATAGATGTTAATCTTTATCCTCCATTTAACATTAAATTAAGAGAAGATTAATTAATAGCTATTTATTTCATACACTTAATTATTGAAGACCTTTTTTATGAACAGTGAAACCCATATAATACAGTCATAGAAGTTAGTTTTACACCAAAACCTGCACTTTGTCCTGGCTCTTCTGCATACAGGAAAGACAGGAAAAGCAGAATATTGGCAATGTTGGTAATGATTTTTAATTTATTTTTATTTTTGGAGGGATGGATAATACTAATGATTTAAGCATGCTAGTTCATATCTTGAAAGGGTACATATTGACGATCCAACTGTAGACCTGGAGAATAATTCCTTCCAGTCACTGACCAGTTAGCTTCTTGGTAGTGTAGTGAATGTGATGCAGAAGAGGATAGTGTCTGCTCTTCTGATCAGAAAAATTTATATTAGCAATCCACAATACAGATATAAAAAATTGGCTAAGCATATAATATTGAAGTTTTTTGCCTTTTGTGCCATAAAATCTAAAGCAGGTAGCGAGGGATCAAAAGAGATAGCTTGCTTGTTCTTTCACTTGCAGAATCATTTTGTAGTTTTTTTATTTACCAATGAGATATCAAGTCAATAAAAAAAAAAATCAGAAGTAATTTTTAACATATATTCTCATTGATCCTGCTTGTTAGGTAAGAATTTAATTTTTTTTATTGAAAGGTTAATTTGGCTTTTATTCTTAGACGAAAGATATGCCAGTGTTTAAATTTAGTCACTTCCTGGATTAAATTAAGTGTCAGATCATGCCGTTCTAAAAAGGTTGAAAATTACAAAGCAGAATCAAATATGAGACAGTATGACTAAACGTAAGTAGGGCTTGCTCTGTGTACATTTAAAGACAAATAACAAAATCATTTTCCACTGTGGACAAAGCTCATTCCTGATTTTCAGTCCTCTCCACTTCCCTTGTGTACTCACAATAATTTAATCAGTGATTCAGGTGCATACACAGTGAATATTGGGGCCCTTTATATCTAATCTCCCCAGCTGAAGTGATGACAGAAGGGGAAATGGGATGCACACACTGCAGATGTACCAGGACCCAGCTTTCTTTGATAGAATTACACCAAAGATGAATAACTGGTCTGTTGTAATTAAAACAACATCAAGATCAAAATGTACAAATGACAGTGCAAAAATTTAGTGTACACAGACACAGAGGACAAAAAAAAGATTATTTATGTGGTTAGTAAATTAATCACAAACACTACATAGTCTGTGTGAATTCATCTCTGAATTACCAAGTGTTGTTTATCAAAAAAACAGAAATGCAAACACCCACAAAGAAGAGAACAGAGAGAGAAAAAAAGACGCATTGAAAACTCAGCCCTCTGGAATATCTATATCCAATGATTCTACATGCAGAAACATCTTTAAAACTTCCATCCTTAAGTATAAATGTCTTAACAGTATTCTTGCAGAGCAAGGGTAGCTCTTGAATCAACAAAGGTGGTGTTTCACAACAAAATCAGAGAAGCAAAGATCTCCTCATTGAAATGCATGTTTCAAAGGCAATTTTTACCCCTGTATCTTGTAAAAAGCTTTATAAATACTTCAGAATCAAAAGGAAAACAAAAAATCACTTTTCTATTTGCCAGGAAACAAGGAGATCCTAATTCATAATTGTAATGAAATTTACAAGTTCCTTTCATGAAGTGTTTCTTCCCTACATAAGGTAGCACAAAATTTGACTGCCCAAACAGAGGAAAAGTCTTTGTTTCCCTGTAATTAAAAAATAATCCAGAAATTAATTCCATATTTTAAAATTAATCAGAAGACCATAAGATTGATCCTAGGGCGTTTCAGACCATCAGGGACCATGGGATGTTCCAACCCCCTGCCCAGACCAGGTTGCTCAGGGCTCCATCCCGCGGGGGCTGGAAACCCTCCAAGGAGGGAGATGGCACCACCTCCCTGGGGCCGGCCCCACTCCCCAGCTGTCCTCGTGGGGGAAAAGCTTTCCCTCGTCTCCAGCCTCTCGGGCTCTGCCTAGCTGGCTGCCCACCAGGACCCGGGGCCTTCTCCCCAGAGCTGCCCCAGGCCCCACCGGCATGGCTGCCAGGCCTCGGCCTGCCCGCTGCAGGGCTGCGCAGTGCTCCTGCCCCCGGCGTGTGGGGGTCCTGTCGGCCCCTTCCTCCTGCCAGTCCAGGTCCCAGTGAATGGCAAGCCCTGTCTTCACGCCTATTGCCAAGGCCAAGGATTCAGTATTTTTTTCTGACTGGTTTAATGAGTTGTGAATGTTGCCCCAAATATTTAGCAATTTTTCGTGGTCTGTAATAGCCAAAGCAAACTGAGATGAATTATGTGCATATAAACTTCAGAAGAACTTGGTTCTCATAAATAAAGAGTATTTGGCTATCTGCCCTGTTGGCTAGCCAGCATGACTGCCTTTCCCAGAAGTGCAATCACAGATACACTGATGTTGGCAATGCTAACAGGCTGGCAGTATGATGCTATTTCTAGGAAAGACACATCTGCAAAATGGCATTGTGCTGACACAGGTGTACATGAAGTTCTGCACCTGGTTATTCTGTTTATTTAAGTAGCTGGCTGTTCTGGTGGGGACTGGAAACATTCAGACAAATTTCCAGGTCCTCTCCATGAACAATTTTATCTGCTGAAAATTCCCCCAGAGCACATAGTACCACTTTTTCTAGTTCTCAGGAGCTGTGCAGAAAATCCAGAGAGAAAATGGAAGTAGAGATGGAAAGGAGGTTGGGGGACAGGAGAGTAGGGAGAGGAACAAGCTGTTCTCTTTTTTTTTTTTTTCTTTTAAATTACTACTAATAAATTACTAGAATGGCAATATTTACAAATGCAGATGGCAGTTATTTTCCAAGTGCATAAGGGTTAATATCAGTAGCACTAGACATCAGCTGTAGTCACTGCTTTTGTGTAACTCCGAACAGAGAGTAAGCCTTGAAATCTCCTGATTGTCTTGTGAAGCAGGATCTATTAAGGAACTGTAAAACAATTTGCATTACTTAATCTTCTGAATCCAGATGAGGCTTTAATCAATTACAGCCATTAACTGTGGGTGCATAATAAAACAAGAAGCCGAATGCATTCAATTAAGAGTCAGGTGGGTCACTATATCTTTCCTATCATAGACAAAAAGTTATAAAAATAGCTAAACAAGTTATATACCACATGAGGCAAACATTTTGTTGTTCAGGAAAACAAATTATTTTGTCATGTGGTAGCCTGAGACACAAAAGGACCTCAGTAAATCCATTCTTGGGATTAAGGCATGGAGAATTTGCCTGTAGGTTAAGCTCCAAGTTTACAAAGGAAGTTAAGGGAAATTCAGTGCAAATTCTCCAGCATATAGGCAAATATCTAAATATCATGTTGCACTGATAAACTGCACAACCTTTTTCCTCTTTGTACTCTTTCAATTAGGGATGCATTTTATCAACTTAATTTCCAGTGAAAATAGGGTATTGAGAGCTTTGGGAAGACCAAATACACAATACAATATAGTTACATACAGTGTTCCTGAGTGGGTAGTTGCAGCAAACTGTATTTAAGTAGCAAGCACGTAGCACTTTTTTAAAAATATGTCCATTTAATAATGTCTCCAGCTGGAAACACCATTTTATTAAACTAGCATATAGAATCAGGTAAATGGAGATACATAAAATGAGGAAAATACAATTTTTGAAAAAAATATTTCTGAAATTCAGCATATTTCAGGAATAAAATAAAGAAATAATTTAAACTTCAAAAGGATGTAGATAAAACTATTTTATGCTCAAAATATGCAAGACGATACTTAGAATCATAAAATCATAGAATCATTTAGGTTGGAAAAGACCTTTAAGAATTTCTTTTCACTGAGACCCACAAATGACAACCACAACCACAGCACAGGTATAAAAAATATTTATCTTTTTATCCTTTACCACTTGCTTTTAGAGCAAATGAGGGCAACTAAAATACACTTAAGCATTACATGTAGCAAAATTAGTTTTGTTCATTAGAGGAAAATTGATATTAAGTTTGAAATAGTGGAAATAATCTCATGACAGCTGAATGACAAATTGAAAGGTAATCAGTTGGTAAGCCAGTAAATTGTGATTTTACGAGCTGTGAATTTGATCCACAGACAATTTTAATAAATAATCTTTGAAGTCAAATTCCTGTTTCTTAATTCAAAAGCATGTAGAGCATTCTTACTTGTTTTATTTATGCTATTCAATGCACAATGAGGTCATGCATTATTGAGATGTTACTCAATTCTTGATTAAGACACAGCCCAAATCATAACAACAAACACACCAGCATTTTAAGAACTGGAGGCTAAAGAACAGTTTCTAGTTTAAACTATAATTGTGCAGAGAAGCAGGTGACACAGGGCTGAAGGTGTACCGTGTTCCATACTGTATAGACATCATCTTTAGTTTTATAACTATCATATTAATAAGATGCACATAAAAATTGAAGTAATTAAAATATGTTTGGAAATTATGATCAAAGATGTAAAGAGTCAAAAAAAGAGCTTTGAATAAACCTGGCATTGTTTGCCACTTCAGATTTGAGACGGGGACAGAACACTTAGAAATCCTACTGACCAGGTCTGTGTTTTATGTTGTATAAATTTATTACTCTACTAAATGTCATAAATTTGTCAATATTACTTTTTAATTAATATTTGGGTAGTACAGCTACCTTCAAGAAAAAAACAAACCATGCTTTTGAGACTAACAGTTACTGTGCACTGCAGATCAATATTTGATAATGGCCAGCAAGTCTATAGTGTCAGATGGTAGTTGAGCTTAAATGTGATTTCTGGCGTTGTCAGTGGTACAGGGCTACAGCTGTGGCAATGGACTTCTCTTTTGCCGCCACTTATCTCCACCGATCTATTCCTTTCTATGCCACAATTTCCTAGCCTCATCTTCTTAGTCCACTTTTCATATAAGTGTATTTATTTGCTTTTTACAGGTTCAGCTTGGAAGAACAATAGGAAAAAATAGAGCAGTTAAAGGAGAAAAATTCACTGCCACTTATCTATAATGTACACATGCTATGAATAGTGTTTGATCTACCTGAGTCTTGAACTGGTCTCCTTTGTACTTAATGCATGCAATTATTTTTGGTGCAAAAGTTGCCACCTGCAACTGTTGTTCATAAATACAACTGATCAGCCACTAACTTATCTGATATTTTAAAAACAGGTAATATTTTTTTCCCATGTTTAATATTTCAGCTGAATTTTAAAGTCAAAATCAGCTTAGACTTCAAAATTCAAAAAAAAAGAATATTTTCAGAAATGATAAAAAAAAGATCTGTTTTCACACAATGCATAGTTCTGTTTTGAAGTTTGCTACAACAGAATGTCATTGAGGTTAAAAAAAAAAAAAAACCACCAAAAAAACAACAAACCAGACTAAGGATTGAGGATTTGTGTAGCCAACAAGATAAGTCACCAGAACTGAAGTTAATGAAGGAAAAGGTCTCTGTGCTTTCCACTAATAGATCTGGAACTGACCACTGTCAGAGACAACATACTAGACAAGTAAATCCTAAATTACACAACATGGCTCATTACTTAAATCTTGTGATACTCTTTCAATTCTCTTGACTGCCATAAAAGGGACAACTACGCTGTCAGCAGGCTGTCATCTGTATTATCACTGGACCATGTGTGCTCCTTGCAAAACACAGGCAATGTCTGGAATGCCACAACGTTTGTAGACTTAAGTCCTTCTTAATGATGATAACATGCAGAAACTGGCAACAGTGTTAAGAGTGTTTGAACAAAAAAGATCTTCCAGATGCCCTATAGAGGCCAGAAAAGATGCTGCCTGAGATTACAAAACTGACTTGTAACCATCAAGCAGTCCCACCTGCCCTGTTTGACTCCTGTTAGAAGTGCCGATAACTTCAATATCAAGCCTGGAAGCAGATGAAGCTGATACTTGTCTTATCAGGCCTTATTTCCATCTCAGTGCACAGAATTTGTCATACACTGAGGCATTTATTTTGGACATGGGAAACCCCTTTCTGCCATCCAGAGCAGATATCGAATCAAGTTTTCCCAGTTCTCTGCATAATTCCCCGACCACAGGTGTAGAAAGCTATTCTCATTTTTCTTTTCTCTGGTTCACTGAATAATTAATTTTATTTTCCAGTTGAAAAAGACTCAATGGGTGATATTAAGGAAAGATGACCCAAAGAGTGTTCCAGAAAGCTAAGGGACTTCTGAATTCAGAGAGCAGGACTTCAACCCTAAACTTCTATGCTCCATTAAGCCTTAAGATATGACCAAGGGAGGGGGATTTTTTTTTCCCCATTTTTTATTTTCATATAATGCAGAAAATTCTTTTCATGTTATATCTTTCCATTTTATGTTCCAGCAGATACTTATTTTAATTTATGTAAAACCATGGATGCTATTACCTAGGTATCTTGGGTTTTTTACCTTGCTGCTCATTATTCAATCTTTGGGGGGGAGGAGGCTGCTGCCTTGTTTCCTTTTCCTTCACCTCTCTTAAATTTTATCTTTTTTTTTTTTGTCTTCAGATGACAAGAGAACCTCAGCATGAATTTTAAAGATGTTAGAGATAATCTTTTGTCACTTTATTTATTTATTTAATACATAATCAGACTGTGCGTCATAGAATAACCCTGTTGCTTTCTGCTTTCCCTAACAGTCCAATGAAAAAGTAATGCATGCAAATCATTTTACAGTTTAAAACTTTTGAGTAAAACATGCTAACCTTGTTATACTAAGTGACAGACAGAAATGTCACCATTGTTTGCCTGGGACAAATAATCCATATACTTCATGTATAATTCATCTGATCTTTAAGAATGTTTAACAATATTGAATTTAGATAAATTTCAATAGTATGGTGCATCAGACTCCCTTTATCAATTTACACATGTGCCTCAACAATTTAAGTCTGTATGTCTATCACTCTACCTCTGTGTTAACCCTGAGAGGTATGGAGGTTGTTCTTATTTTACAGCACACAAACACTAACACTGGCCCAGTTGTATCAAGCAGTATCCTCATTGTGACCTTCCCTCTGCCATTCTCAAATCAAGAACCTACAATAAACTAAGGTTGTACATCCATCACAGTGGCATTAGCTGTGGGGACACATATCTAGTAGTAGCTTGTCTCAGGGCCATTGGATTCTGAAAGGGGATTGAAACACTAGTCTAGATAAGATTTAAATCCCTCCCAAAATAAGATTCCAATCCTTTCCTAAAGCTTTCTATCCATCAAACTTGAAAAAGAGCAAATCTGAAAACAAAGGCCCTTGAGTGGCAGGGAGAGGGGGAAACATTGTATAGTAAAATGCACATGTGCACACACACATACACACACTCACACATGCAGAGTCCCACTGGCACTCCTCAGCCTCAGAAGGGAAAAGATGTGGGCTTGGTAGCTTTTAAGGTATCACTTTTGTGAAAAGTACCAGCCCTGCACTGTCCACTTTGCATCAGCAAAAAACTGTAATACACTGTACAACAAACACTGTAATATTGCAGGATTAGGAACATAAGGGTTGTGCCTGGACATTTCTAAAATGCAGTGATTTCTTTCCCTTAAGACAAGTAGTATGCTTTTGATAAAAAGGCTTCCACAATGCAAATACAAAAGAAAATAAAATCTATCTGAGGGTTTTACGTAACAGCAGACATTTGTAAATCGGTTCTCCTTCTTCTAGAGCTTAACAAGTTTGCATGATGAATACAGCAGATACTCTCAATCTAAAATTTGTGCACAGGCATGGAGAGAGTCTGGCAAGTGGGACGGAACCTCTGTTGCAGTAAACAAAGCTTTTTCTAAAACTATTTTTACCCAAATAGCTTTTGAACTTGCCAAAAGCTTACTACCTCATCATGTTTCTGTTTCTCTGATGAGGAAACCAAAACAACAAAATATTGCAAACAAAAAAAAGCAACAAAACGCAAAACTGCAAAGAAGCACTGCCTGGTGTCTTCACAGATTTTTATTGCTGTTTCCTGGATGGAGAAAGTATAGACCAAATGAAGAAATCCAAAGGGTTGTACCTCCAGGTTAAGCCCTTTAGACAGCAGAGACCTGGTATACGGATGAAGTTCCAAGCTCTTAGTACAAAACTCTTCAAAGTAGCATGAGGTATGCTGTCTTGTACTAAAGTGCATTCTGCTTCTACTTAAAAGAATAAAGATGATAAAAATATAAAGCTTTAATATTTTGTGGGTTTTTCCTACACACACACAGAAAGAGGACCGGCTTTTTTCTGGCCAGATTGACTTAGTGTTTTGCACTAATTTCATTCAGAAGTAGCCCTGTACAGGAAAATCCTAATACTTCTTTTGGCATGGTGCTAGCTTTTCAGTTCTCCCAGAGCCAACAGCCCACTTTTTGAAACACTTTTCCAAAATATTTGCTACACCATTGCCAACAGATGAGCAGTAACTGGAAGGTTACAAGTATGACTGCAGATGAAGAAGCAGTACCAGTATTTACTACCATCTCCGCAGAAAAAAAACCCACCAGTTTTTTATGAATTTGTACCTTGGCAAACTAGTTAACCAAGTCATGCAATCTGTTTAATAAAGTGAGAAAGAGGGAGAAAGAATAAGAAAGATTATTCCTACATGTCTCCTCCAGATTTTTCTTTTCTATCTTCTGTCCATGAATGAACACATCTGCATTTGAAACAGAGCTGCAAGCTGTTGAAAGATTATTTACACTTCTACTGTGACATATCTAAGAGGATCAAATAGTACAGAGGGCAATATTAACCAGAAATATAGATCCAAGGCCCCAGAATTATCTGTATTTCTTAACACAATCTAGGTAGCAGAATAATCCAACTTGGCTCCAAAAGTCTTAAATATATAAAGAACAGCAAGATACTCCAGTTCTCTATGCTTCTTTCAAAAATTTGTTTTGATTTGCAGCCAGGAAACATGGAGGCTGACAACAATCCTAATATCTCTAAATTATGGTGCTGGGATTTGCTGATCTGTGCGATCTCAAAATTTGAATGTGAAAGAGAGCATTTCTGCATATAAATTTAGATGGGACTGCAAGTCTGTTTAGGTCATCTGCAGGCATATAAACAGAGGTGGGAGATGACTCCTACTCTTTGTACAAAATCTGATATTGAGTGACCTTGGATTTCCAGCTCCCCTAGTGTATCAAAGTCTGCTAAGTGCATGAGGCACAAAACCAATTCTGTTATTACAAAACTTATTCTGTTCATAGAATAGTTATGAGTCTACATTAACATCTGTAAGGGCTTTTAAAATCTTTAATTAAAGACTCTAAAACTTATGTCCAGACCAAAAATTAATTATTTCAGTTGAGATCATTGTGA
>NW_010973041.1:4510859-4511279 GCF_000737465.1 Haliaeetus leucocephalus
CAGACACCTCGGCTGACTGAACCAACGCTGGACAGACCCAGGACCGGCGAAATCTTTCTCTCTTCCTTTTTCTCTCTCTGTCTTCTTCTCTCTTTCCTTTTCCTTTGCCAAAGTCCCTACACCTCATCCGTTTCAAGATAGAAACCGTTGACCAAGTCTGAGACTAAGAGTAGATGCAGCCGCCCCTAGACCCTTCTCTGAGGAGGAGTCTGGAAAGCAAGGGGGTCTGCTCTGAACCTCCTGACTCAACGGCAGGGATCTCCTTATTCCCTCAATTGACGTATATGGTTACACGGTTTACAGAAGTAGTCTTATGCCAGTTCCTGTTGTGAGAAACCCTGCCACCTACTACCACGCCTCCCCAGTTCAGTTTGCTTCTGTCATGAATAAAATCTTTAACTGATTGTTTGGTGTCATTTC
>NW_010973041.1:4511289-4521917 GCF_000737465.1 Haliaeetus leucocephalus
TTTCACCTTAATTTAGCCCAAGGGAATTTTGAATTAAACATGACGCCTTGGTCTGTCCAGCCTGGGTCATGACAATCATCTTACCTGTCTGAACATGAGCATACTAAATGCAACTCTGAGCTGAGTGAACTACTATACCTTCTCATTTAGTAGTTACATCCAAGTTAAAAGTTGTAGAAATAGTCAACAACTGAGCAAACATTGTGACAATAAAAAATTCTAAGGAAGAGGTTCTTCTACAATAAAGAACTAAGATATAGAAAACTAAATTAGACAGTTCTATTACTTATATATTTTCACCTTGCTTTCTATGTCTTACCTATCTTAAACTACCTAATCTGCTGGACTGTTTTATTTTTGTCAGTGGTAACACACTTTTCCATAGCAAAACAGTAGCAGATAACAAAGGTCAGCTCATTATAAAATGTTAAGACCATTGTCAACATTTCTACTCAGTAGAGATATTTTGGATAGGATAGATTTCCTTTTTAAAGAAATAATATTCTGACTCTCTGTCAGGAGAAATCTCAGACATTCAACTGCTGTATTTACTCTTCATTGGATCTTTCCCTTAGCAATTTAGTAAGGGTGGTAAGCATCATGAATAACAATGTGCTAATAAATTTTGATTGGAACCTCGGGATATAATTACTGTCCCCTGAATTTAGAGTGGAATTCTTACTTTACTTGCAGCTATGTTACCTTCAAAAATAAAAGTTATTTTATTCCATCTATTTTGATGGAAATTTTTTTATTAATTTTAATGGGTTTGGTAATAAATCCTTCCTGACAATACGCTGTAATCTCTGCATCCTTGAAAATTAGCTCACCCTGTACAGAAGCATCATGTAAAATATTTACTTATGGAAACTTAGCCTCTGTAATATTAATAGAAGCAAAGAAAAAAATGGATGGCTGAATCAAAGTTAAGAATGGGAAAATACGAACTCAAACATTATTGAGTTTTCATTCTGTGTTTTAGGAAGGGCTATAACGTAGAACTAATGATTTCAATTTTCTTCTTGAACTTTTATCAAAACAACTGGTGCTGACAAAAACAAAGTTGAAAGTAGAAGACTTATTTTTCAAGTAGTGTAGTTACCAATATACACATATACTGTGGAAGGAATATTTAAGGACTTAATTTTTTTTAGAAAATAATCCTGTGGTGAATTTTAAACAAAATACCCTTCTTTCTCTAGGCATTATTATTCATAGTACTTCAGTACATTTCCATCTGCACCAATACAGAACACAGAGCTATGTACATGCAGGTAGAAATGTACTTTCTTGGCCATGGGAGAAAGTAAAGCAATTATAGAAAGCTTTTTTTCTTTTACCCTTTTTTTTTTTAACCTTTGTTTCATTCACTTTACTCAGCAGTTTGCATGGATAAAAGCACAAACAAATTAGCAAGAGTTCCCTTCAAGAAATTAGTGAGAAAGGGACAAAGAAACCAGGAAAGAATAATTATGCTTCTGCATTCACCTTTTCAGATGGAACAACTCAGCGACCCCAAAACTTCCCCAGCCTGTGAGGATCAACATGAGCAATTAATCTGATGAAAAAAATGTAAAGGATGAAGCAAAGAATAACTGGTTCAGGGGGAGCATTCAGTCTTGAGACTGATTCTGAGATGGTGGGCTTTCAGCTAATGTCATGTTTTGTGTCACAGGCAGCCTGGATAACTGGAAAAATGCTACCGTACAAGCTTTTCCGTGGCCAACTGTTGACATGTGTACTTTTTTTAAAAAGTATAGAAACCTTTACTGAGAGGCAAATCCATTTTTGTTACTCAGGTAAATATTAATGCATTTTCTTCCAAACGTTGCCCAGCTTTTGAGCCTATTACCCAAATAACTCTGTTTAGATATTCTTGACAAGATTTACCTTTTCATCTCAAGGCACTATCAAAATATTAAATCTAGTTTCTCAGTATGGGAGGGGAACAGGTCAGGGAGAGCTACTGCCCTTTACTAGGTGAAATAATAGCTGAAAATTCCGCACTGCAGTTGTGTGATTCTCAGTCAGATTAATTTTTAATTCTTTAATTCTGTAAAGGGCAAATCTTAAAAGTATTTTTCCATCTTCTACAATGCATAAAATTTAAAAATGTCATGATCATCAATCAAATAGCCATAATTACACACGGGTATGACTCCTGCTCTTGGTTCAAATCCAAATAGCTCAGTGCTTAGTAAGTAATGGTCAGATAAGAATAGCTGATATCTACTCTTTCAGAAGATACACAGAGCTGATTAAAATAGTAATGATCATGATAGATTTCACTAAAAAGAAACAATATAATTCACATTTAAAAGCATAAATTTATGCAATATGTATTATACATACCCCCAAATGAAATAAGAAAACAAATGCACAGAAAAACATCTCTTATATGTTTTTAACATATGTGTACTGCTCCTCTTTTCCAGCATGCCAGAGCTCCTGCTTAGTTGTCCATTTTTAAAGTTGGGCTGTGTCCCTTTACCTGCACTGAGAAAAAGCTTTCTTCAGAAGTTATCTAATAAGTTTTTATGGCTCCTTTGGTAGAGCTGGACTTAATTTACATAAGGTTGGCAGGATCTGGTCCTCAAAGTTAACAATCACACTTATTTCTATTTTTAACAGTAAAGCTTTTATCAATCATATCTGAAGCTCTGTTACTACCATAATAACATGAGGCATCTGTCATCTCCATCATTTTAAATCTAGTAAAAACAAGTATCTCAGCTACAGTTAAAAAAGCATTTTATCGAATGATACTTAAGCAGCTGAGTGTGATACTAAGGAGAAAAGCATGAGTATAATTATTTTTATACACGTTTTGTACTTTAGACTTTAAAAATACATAACTTCTTGTACACTGAATTCACTGTCAAGTAAGGAAGTGTTCATATTAAAGTATGTTTTATTATTAATAAAAAAGTGATATAATTAACATTATTAAAATACATATTATGTCACAGATTATAAAGTATTAAGGAAAGTATAATTAAAATATGTGCTATTTTTATTAATTTAAATATTTAAATTTAAGGGAGTTAATATTACCTTATTTTTTAAATATGGAAACAAGTCCACTTCAGTGGGTTTTCCAGAAATCCTGCTGAGAGTCAAAAAAATTGATCTTCACTACATTTTAGGAAGAAACCATTAAACTACTATGCAACACAAATATATTAATTTTGAAAAATACTTTAGATACTTAAATACTTTACATCTGGCTGTCTCACGTTAACAAAAATCTCACAGAGATAATCTCACAGAGATTTTAGTTAATAAATAGAACATAACAGATGATATAGTCAATTGGTGGTGGTGTTACAAGGCATTATGCACAGAGAACTCAAACATGTAGTGAATGGACTTTTGAAAGGATAAAATTCGAAAAAGTTCAGTTCATCCTAATAATGTCTTGACATTACCTCTTACACATAGCAATAAGAAGGACAAATTTTGGATTTTGTCCAAAACAACATGTCCACAGCACAAGTTCCAGCTGTGGACTGCTCTGTTGCTTTTTTAGTATTACTGTTCCAATGTTTTTTCTGGTATCTCCACACAACTGAATTTAGGCTTGGAAGTGAAGCCAGGGCATTAAAAAACTAAATACAGAGAACTCACTTTTTCAAGTGGCACTGTTTGTAGCAGCTACTTCGAAAGAACTCCACTGACCTTTTTTTGTGAGGATCATGCCCATCACCTTTTTTCAGTTTTATGTGCTGAATACCATCCAGACTGAACCAGATACTTACTACCATGCAGAATCATACACCACAAGTGAAAACCACCACTTCAGAGCTGTATAGAAAAACCCGTCACAGTCCTGCAGCTCCTTTGTCACTGCTGGGGTAAGCTTGGGGAAGGCTGCGATTGGTTTAGCTTACATCAGTATGTGAGCTGCTGTTATTGCCTCTACTCTGATCCAAATGAGGGAGAAAGACACAGTATGTAGGCAAAGCCACAGGACAGAGGATGAATCAAGGAATTCTCTGGGACTTAAGAAACTTGTATCCTAAATTGCCTGAATGGCACTGAACTTTCTGCAAAGTATAATTAAAAAGTGATCCAGAACTCAATTCCCTCTTCAGGCACAGATAAAGATGTATTTCTATAAGCACCTCACCTCCTCTTTCAAGTCAAGCTTGTTAAGGCTCCTTGTTCCCCAGCATAAAAGGCTTGGGGAAGTTCACCATGATTCCATACCTCATCAAGCTGAATTACAATTAAAAGAACAGCTGTATGCCTGAATCACCTATTTAATAGTCTTAAATACTGTCATGTGTTTATATATGAAAAATGCAGATTTTTATAATCAAACCACAGACTGAGAGATTAAATGTCTTACCTGAGGCCAACTACTATAGCACAAACCAACTGAAGGCTGTATGTTGTCTTTTGTTGTCTGTTCTCTGCAGGTTTCAGGAATAATCAAAATGTCTGTTAAGAGATTCCTGAAAGTGGTATCATTTATGCTGTTAGTTACAGTGGGCAAAGTTTATCAGGAATGAGCATGGCTTGGACATTGAAAAATAACTAGTAACCACCAGAGATGTCTTTTTACTATAGCAAGATGCAAACAAACCTGGGTCAATATTTTCTAATGATGAACTGCATGGATGTTTAATCAAAGGCAGACCCTGTTATTAAGAAACATGTATCTTGGTACTTGCCAGTGTATTTGAGCTAAGAGATTTCTATTTGAATGTATTCTACTCCACCAGCTCCCCAAAACAGAATTATATGATCCAAACTCTGTTGTGCCTAAGTTAACAAAGTCATAAATTAGAGTCACTAAAAATAATTCAAACCAACACAAATATAACTACAGAGTTTGGGCATGGACTGTCCTTTTTGTGGCAAAGCCATTTTTAAATGGAGAATGGAGAATACTGATTTATTTCCCTGTACTGCCTCTAAACAAATACACATCACAAACAAAAGACTGAGAATGAAACATGAGGGGCTGAGGGAAAGTAGGAGATAGATGCTCAAGTCATGACATGATTGTGTTCAGCTGCAATGCAGGTTAATGAGATCCTTACACAATGTAGTAGGTTGACCCTGGCCAGCAGCAGAGCACAACACAGCTACCTGTTCATTTCTTACCCCAGTGGGACCAGGGAGAGAATAGGAAGAGCAAAAGCAAGAAAAGTCATTAGTGAAGTTAGTTAAATAAGTGAACAAAAGAAGAAAAAGTGATGTCAATGTAAACGCTCACCACCTCCCACAAGCAGACCAATGCTCAACCAGTCCCCAGACAATGGCTATCTTGGAAGACCAAACCCCTCTCAGTTTTTATTGCTGAGCGTGATGTTGTATGGTATGGAATATGGTCAATATATCAAACCTGAATTGACCCCCTCGGTTCAGGTTTTGCCCACCCTTAGCCTGCTTGGTGTGGGGGATGAGTGAGAAAAAGATAAATCCTCAATGTTGTGCAAGCACTGCTCATCAATAGCCAAAATACTGATGAGTTACCTTCATGGTTTTAGTCACAGATACAGGACTATACAGGTGCTGAGAGGAAAAATAACTCCATCCCAGCCAGACACCAGACACACCACTAGTTAGGTTCACCATCTCTTCAGTTATTTCAACACAGATGGATGGCAACAGTTTCCTTTCAATCAGGGATCTGATTTTAATTTTCTTGGCCATTCTATTTTCAGCACAGATGTAGCTGCCCCTATGAGGGTCTGATGAGCTAAATATAGAGGTTTGAAATACTAATGTAAGTTTTTATTGCTGGAAAATGCATTTATGTATCCACAACAGCAGAATATGTTTCCATCATCACTTGCACATAATCCCTGAACTACTAGCTCACCAGATTTGTCTGGGTCTAGCTTGGGACACACACTCACCTTTTCTTAGATTGATTAAGCTTATGAAATGCTGTCTATTGGCTTTATCATTTTAAATAGCTTCATACCAGAGGTAGATAGACAGATAATATTTACCCAGCTGATAAGGAAATATGATACTTGAACCAGCAAATATCTTGGTGGTATAGAGTAGACATCCAAAAAAAAGTTTTGATCAAATTTCAGCCAGTATGATTAGTTTATGTCAGTTCAGCACTCTGAATCAAGTGGCTGCAGCATTTTTAATCTGCTACTAGGAATTCTAGAAAAGTGTAAAAAAACTCCAAAATAATTGCATTTTGTGTCAAGAAACACCTGTTTAGTTTTAGGATTTTAGATATAATTTTGTAGATATGTCAATGTGAAAAAAAAAATTGTGTGCAACAAAAGAGGAGTTTTCATGCTATTTGGTTTTAGGAAGCAAAGAGTGAAATGAAAGGACTCTCCGACACTCCTTTATGAATTTTAGAAACTCATCTCATGCCCATTCAATAGCCCAGCACTTCCACTGGCAGAGATACAAGCACAAGGAACATAAAACTAGTCCTTGTTGGCAACCATCTAGGATAAATTCATCAGCTAGTTTAGCAACACACTTTCATTTCAAGTATTCTTGGTGTAGAAGCCACTGTCTCCAGCAAAAGAAACAACAGCACTGGGAATTGAAAGAGAGTACATTTTAAAAGTCTTAGTCATCTTCAAGCTTGTGATGCTACAGTCATGCTAAACTGTGATCTCTTAAAGCCTTTTTTTCAAGAGTCCAATCTATTCCCTGAGTGTCTTGATGACCTTTTGTCTCCAACTCCACTTTTTGTTGTTTTATGTTGTCCACTTGTATGTGTGCTGCACAACAAATGAACCCCTGTGCTCTCAAAATCTACGTATGAGCTCTGCAGTCTCTCAAAAAAAAATGGTATTTAAAATAGTGAATCAACAGGGAAAGTAATAGTGAGAATGAATTTTTCACTGATGTTTTTAAATTTTCCTTGGTATAGATACAGCAAAGCTAAGGAAGAAGAAAAAGTAAGTCAGGAGACAGCACAGGTCAAAACTTGATTAGAAATAAGAAAGTTTATTTGTGATCTTACCTATCTTTAGAAACAGGCTACATTGCTTTGGGACACTTTACAAAACAGTTTCCTCTCCACAGTTATTTTGGGGGAACTAAAGAAGAAAGAAAAAACAGAGTATGCTTTCTTTGTTCTTTTAAATTACAAAAAATATTGAAGGATGAGTTTTACAGTAAGTTTCCATCTTCCCTTACTCTTTCCTTCCTTTCCTTCCCTCCCACAACATGCCTCAGACATTTCCTTCAATGCAGCTATACCAACCATGAGTCATGAGAGAGAAGATGGGAAAGTGCAGCTGACTGTGGGGATAGGGAAGAAGGAACCAGGCCTATGCTCCCTCACCCTTTTTCCACAGTAGTCCGCAGACAGATCAAATGAAGCTTACTGTGAAAACCCAGAACAAGTATTTTTTAGCCTGGATTTGCCAGTGACCTCCTCAGAGCACTAAGGAGTTATAAATTGTGCTGTTCAAAAACACAGTTTTGACCTTCCACGAAAGCTCTTTCCTTTTGTTTGCTTCTCAGATGTTGGAATAAAATGACAATAGAAAAGAAGAAAAAAGAAGTAAGTACAAGCAGTAAAATACCTTCTCAAATTCTAGTGTTTTAAACTCTTGTTACCTGTGATATTGCCAGCCAACTTGTCCCAGAAAATCGTAGATTTTTCCAGCTAAATTCAGTTAAGAGTATCTAGTATGAAAACACATGCAAGGAAAGAAATGTCATTTAGAGAAGGCACTCCTTTGTCTCCTTCATAAAAAAAACACTAATAATTCTCCCTCCCCTCCAGCTGGTTACTCCTCAACTGTTCTATACTGATTTTACCATTAATAAGCATGCAAACATAATTAAAAGTCAGCATTCTTTCAGTCATAAGGAAAAAAAGTAAGAAGTCCCATTGTCAGAAAGCATGATGTACACTTTGGGGACTTACTGGGGAAGTTCTAAGTCCTCTGCACTCTTTTAATGGTGTGTTTTAAGGCACAAGGAAGTTAAGAAAGTTAACAACTTGACATAAAGGAGCCATCAAGAACAAAGAACTTTGAAAACCCAAAAATACCAAATCAGAAAGTTATTTAATACAATTGCAAAGCAGCTTAAAATGTTTTCTCGCATCTCTCCACAGTGACTACACAGTTGGCCCTTCACATGTCATTTTTAGAAGCTGACAAACACATTTCATACAGCAATGGATATCTATGAAATTAATTGAAGATCAATTTGATCACTGTTTTGAAGACTCATGTGTTAAAGATCTCAGATTTGCTCCTCAAAATAATTTACCATGTGATTTCCTTTATAACTTATGACACTCATTTCATAACACTCAGTTATCATCTGTGCATAAAAAACTACTAGATAAGCTTTTTTTAAGCATTTTAGATGAAATGGGGACCCATCTTCCTTTTTCAAACAAAGTAGCTTCAGAAAACTTGTAAGCTGTAGGCACAAGCGAAAGTCTCAGGGGGAATTTAACTCTCCAAATTATTTCAGAAAATAAAAATACAATACTGAAATATTTGTTAATAATGAAAATCTAAATCAAAGTGCACATTTTCCTTTTCAGAGAATAGGAATTTTTTTCTTTATTTTAAAAAAACCTTTGTCTACACATAGGTATGAATACAGGTAAATAAACAGGCTCCCTAAAATCAATTCTAATGGATTGGAATGGGCCTACATTTCATAGAATCATAGAATCATAGGATCAGTTATGTTGGAAAAGACCTTCAAGATCATCAAGTCCAATCGTCAACCATGCCCACTAAACCATGTCCTGAAGTGCCTTGTCTACACGATTTTTTAATACCTCCAGGGATGGTGACTCAACCACTTCCTTGGAAAGCCTCTTCCAGTGTCTGACAACCCTCTCAGTAAAGAAATTTTTCCTAATATCCAATCTAACCCTCCCCCCTGGTGCAACTTGAGGCCATTTCCTCTTGTCCTACCTCCAGCCACCTGACAGAAGAGACCAGCACCCACCTCACTACAACCTCCATTCAGGTAGTTGTAGAGAGCGATAAGGTCTCCCCTCAGCCTCCTTTTCTCCAGGCTAAACAACCCCAGTTCCCTCAGCTGCTCCTCATAAGACTTGTGCTCCAGGCCCCTCACCAACTTGTTTGCCCTTCTCTGGACATGGTCCAGCACCTCAATGTCTTTCCTGTAGTGAGGGGCCCAAAACTGAACACAGTACTTGAGGTGCAGCCTCACCAGTGCCGAGTACAGGGGGACGATCACCTCCCTGCTCCTGCTGGCCACACTATTTCTGATACAGGCCAGGATGCCGTTGGCCTTCTTGGCCACCTGGGCACACTGCTGGCTCATATTTAGCCGGCTGTCAACCAGCACCCTCAGGTCTTCCTCTGCCAGGCGGCTTTCCAGCCACTCTTCCCCAAGCCTGTAGCATTGCATGGGGTTGTTGTGACCCAAGTGCAGGACCTGGCACTAAGCCTTGTTGAACCTCGCACAACTGGCCTCGGCCCATAGATCCAGCCTGTCCAGATCCCTCTGTAGGACCTTCCTACCCCTGAGCAGATCAACCCTCCCTCCCAGCTTGGTGTCATCTGCAAATTTACTGAGGGTGCACTCGATCCCCTCATCCAGATCATTGATAAAGATATTAAACAGAACTGGCCCCAATACTGAGCCCGGGGGAACACCACTTGTGGCCAGCTGCCAACTGGATGTAAATCCATTCACCACAACCCTCTGGGCTCATCCATCCAGCCAGTTTTTCACCCAGCAAAGAGCACACTTGTCCAAGCCATGAGATGCCAGCTTCTCAAGGAATATGCCATGAGAGACAGTGTCAAAGGCCTTACTGAAGTCCAGGTAGACAACATCCACAGCCTTCCCCTCATCCACTAGGCAGGTAACCTGCTCATAGAAGGAAATCAGGTTGGTCAAGCAGGACCTGCCTTTCATGAACCCGTGCTGGCTGGGCCTGATCCCCTGGTTGTCCTGCACATGCCATGTGAGCGCACTCAAGACAAACTGTTCCATAATATTCCCCAATATCAAGGTCATGCTGACAGGCCTGTAGTTCCCCAGATCCTCCTTCTGGCCCTTCTTGTAAATGGGTGTCACATTGGCAAGACTCCAGTTGCCTAGGACCTCCCCTGTTGACCAGGATTGCTGATAAACGATGGAGAGTGGCTTGGCAAGATCCTCTGCCAGCTACCTCAGTACTCTTGGATGGATCCCATCTGGTCCCATAGACTTGTGAGTGTCCAGACACTAACTATTTCCTCCTGGATTATGGGGGGTATATTCTGCTCTCTGTCCCTGTCTTCCAGCTCAGGGGGCAGAGTACCCTGAGGATAATTGGTCTCACTATTAAAGACTGAGGCAAAAGAAACATTAAGTACAGCAGCCTTTTCCTCATCTCTGGTGGCAATGTTCCCTTTTATATCCATTAAAGGATAGATATTCTCCTTGGCTCTCTTTTTATTATTAACATATTTGTAAAAACATTTTTTGTTGTTTCTTATGACAGTGGCCACATTGAGTTCTAGCTGAGCCTTTGCTTTTCTAATTTCCTCTCTGAATGACCTAACAAGATCCCTGTACTCTTCCTGAGTTGCCTGCCCTTTCTTCCAGAGATGATAAACTCTTCTTTTTTCCTTGAGTCCTAGCAAAAGATCCCTGTTCAGCCAGGCTAGTCGTCTTCTTCAGCGGTTTGTCTTGCA
>NW_010973041.1:4521927-4524796 GCF_000737465.1 Haliaeetus leucocephalus
AAGAATTGAGAATTCTATCATTTCATGGTCACTAAGCCCAAGACGGCCTCTGACCATTACACCTCCCACCAGTTCTTCCCTGTTTGTAAACAGTAGGTCTAACAAGGCTCCTCCCCTGGTAGGCTCACCTACCAGCTGTGTCAAGAATTTATCTTCCACACAATCCAGGAAAATCCTAGACTGCTTACTCTCTGACGTGTTGTAATTCCAGCAGATGTCTGAAAAGTTGAAGTCCCCCGCAAGAACAAGGGCACATGATTCTGAGACTACTGTCAGCCGCTTGTAGAATGTTTCATCTGTCTCGTCAACCTGGTTGAGTGGTCTGTAACAGACTCCCAGCACAATATCTGCCTTGTTGGTCTTCCCTCTCGTCCTTACCCATAAGCACTCAACCTTATCATCACAGTTGTGGAGCTCTGTACAATCAAAACACTCCCTAACATAGAGAGCCACCCCACCACCTCTTCTACCTTGCCTATCCCTTCTGAAGAGCTTAGAGCCATCCATTGCAGCAGTGCAGTCATGGGAGTTATCCCACCATGTTTTCGTGATGGCAACTAAGTCATATCCATCCTGCTGCACAATGGCTTCCAGCTCCTCCTGTTTATTCCCCATGCTGTGTGCATTGGCATAGATACACTTGAAGTGGGCTATCAAATCCACCCCCAACATTAGCATGCTACCCCCAGGCTCATCTCTGGTGCACCTGGGTTTATCCTGTTCCCCCTTCAAACCTAGTTTAAAGCCCTCTCTATGAGCCCTACCATCTCATGAGCGAGGATCCTTTTCCTCCTTTGAGATAGCTGGACTCCATCTGTTGCCAGCAAGCCCGGTGCCATGTAAATCTCCCCATGATCAAAACCCCCAAAATTCCACCAATGGCACCAGCCTCTGAGCCATGCATTAATCAGGTGTGTTTTCCTGTTCCTTTCAGTATATTTACCTGCCACTTGAAGGGATTGAAGAAAACTCTACCTGTGCTCCCAATCCTTCCAGTGATCTCCCCAGTGCCCTGAAGTCCCTTTTGGTTGCCTTTGGATTTCTCCCTGCTATCTCATTTACCGCCAACCTGCACAACCAGCAATGGGTAATAATTAGAGGTCCGAACCAGACCAGGGAGTTTCCTGGTAATGTCTTTTACCTGAGCCCCAGGAGGCAGCAGACTTCCCTGAGGGATGGGTCAGGTCTGCATATTGGGCCCTCTGTCCCTGTCAGAAGGGAATCACCTATGACAATTACCCTCCTTTTTCTTTTTTCAGAGGCTGTCAGAAAGTGTGGGGCTGCCTGACTGAGCCAAGGCACCCCCATGGATAGGCCTTCATCTATACCCTGATCTTCATTGACCTGGTCCTCAAGTTCCAGAACCATATGCCTTTTGTGTAGGGGCAACTGGGAAGGTAAGGGAGACGAGAAGGGGATTCTCCTGCCTCCCTGATCAGGAACCTGTATCCATTCCCCTCCATCTCCTAGGTCCTCTCCTGCCTGGTGGCAAGAGGGCAGGGAGTCCTCCGCTTCTTGTGGAGCCTCCATGTGCTGCCTCTGCCTCAGGGATGGTAGAGTGTGGGTCCATTTTGACATTTATGGAATAAAAATGGCTAAAATCAATTTGGTTTAGGCCAATAATAAATGTATTCTCACTAGCTTTAAGCATATAATTTGTGTGCCTAATTTAGAGACCAAAACTCCATATAGTTGAAAAAACAAGTCTCTTATCTCACACACTCATCAGGTGTTCTGACGAGCTGCCTTTAGAGAACTCTGTGAATCAGTTTGTTTCACATAACAGTTTCTGATGCTTTCATTTGCAAGAGAAAAAACTTTCTGCAGAAGACACTGAGTGATAAAAGGTTTTGAATCCTTGGCATAAATGAAAAAAATTGACTGAGCATAGAGAATAAACTGTCACTGCCACTTAACGTTCAGTTAATGCTCATACTCAGTACTGGAAGGGTTTGCACCCCTACTTCTTACTTGTAAGTCTTTCTGAGAGAGTCATCTTGACCATGCTTTTAGCTACTTGAAAAACTAATAATCTTTGCATACAGAATACATTGATGTATGGGTTCAGTATTGGAAATCAGGGATCTTGGTGTGTTTTTTTAATTCCATATTTTTATATAATTTATTGAAAATATAGTACTGAGGGAAAAATATGCTAAAATTCATAGGAGAATGACATGCACTTTTCCTGGAACAAGTTAATTTATTTAAGAATATGGTGAAAAGGTGTGAAGGGAATTTAGAGTCTGATGCTCCAGTCCCTATAGAAATGATCCTTTTTGCTTTATGCTAGTTACACCAAGAAAGAAGGAACCTCCAGATCTAATCTGATGGAGTTTGTTTCACTTCAGTCCAGCTAAGCAAGCTGTAAAGCTTGTGAACTTGAATTTCAGAAAATTTCCTCAGTAGGTCCTAAATTATTCATCTTGCCTTATCTATAACTTGTGGAAATTTAGGGGGCTGGGGTGAAGCCACATTGAGAGAAAAGTACTATGCTCAAAGAATAAAAATGTCTTTCATTTGTTAAAGTACAGTACCAGCTAGATTAAATCTAAAAAAATTGAATAGTAAATGGAGCTGTCTGTGTCGAACTCCTTGGAAACAGTACACCTAAATATTTCTGCCATCCTTCTCCACATTGATATGGTTATTTTTCTTCAAAGCAAGAATAACCAGTTAACTCTATTGCCATATTTTCTAAAGCAAATTTTGGAAGGGTTTTTTGTTTTCTTTTTTTTGAGAAATTGCTTTCTACCTGATGCTAACAGAAAGAGAAGAAATATATAACCTTCTCAGTAATTCTTGTCTCCCTTAGGCAAAAACTAATGGTTGCTGGGAGAGGAGAGGAGGGGAGGGGAGGGGAGGGGAG